>NC_058130.1:292447819-292464597 GCF_016433145.1 Gracilinanus agilis | reverse complement strand
AATAATAAACAGTATATACCTAAAACCATCAACAAACATCATATGCAATGGGGATAAATTAGAAGCCTTCCCAATAAGATCAGGAGTGAAACAAGGATGCCCATTATCACCTCTATTATTCAACAGAGTACTAGAAAAACTACCAATAGCAATTAGAGAAGAAAAAGAAATTGAAGGTATCAAAATAGGCAATGAGGAGACTAAGCTATCACTATTTGCAGATATGATGATCTACTTAAAAAATCCTAGAGAATCAACTAAGAAGCTGGTAGAAAAAATCAACAATTTTAGCAAAGTTGCAGGATACAAAATAAATGCACATAAATCATCTGCATTTCTATATATTTCCAACACATTAGAGCAGCAAGATGTAGAAAGAGAAACACCATTTAAAATCACCGTAGACAATATAAAATACTTGGGAATCTATCTACCAAAACAAACACAGCATTTATACGAAAACAACTACAAAACACTTTCCAAAAAAATAAAACTGGATCTCAACAATTGGAAAACCATTAATTGTTCATGGGTAGGATGAGCTAACATAATAAAAATGACCATTCTACCCAAATTAATTTACCTATTTAGTGCCATACCTATCTAATTACCAAAACACTTCTTTACTGAATTAGGAAAAAGTATAACAAATTTCATTTGAAATAACAAAAGATCAAGAATATCAAGGAAAATAATGAAAAAAAATGTGAAGGAAGGGGGCCTAGCAGTACCTGACATTAAACTATACTATAAAGCAGCAGTCATCAAAACAATATGGTATTGTCTAAGAGATAGAAGGGAGGATCAATGGAATAGACTTGGGGTTAATGACGTCAGCAAGACAGTGTACGATAAACCCAAAGAGCCCAACGTTTGGGACATGAATCCACTATTTGACAAAAACTGCTGGGAAATTTGGAAAACAATATGGGAGAGATTAGGTTTAGATCAACATCTCACACCCTACACCAAGATAAATTCAGAATGGGTGAATGACTTTAATATAAAGAGGGAAACTATAAACAAGTTAAGTGAACGCAGAATAGTTTACTTGTCAGATCTCTGGGAAAGGAAAGACTTTAAAACCAAGCAAGAGTTAGAGAAAATTACAAAATATAAATTAAATGGTTTTGATTATATTAAGCTAAAAAGCTTTTGTACAAACAAAAATAATGTAGTCAAAATCAGAAGGGAAACAACAAATTGGGAAAAATTTTTTATAACAAAAAACTCTGACAGGGCTCTAATCACTCAAATATACAAGGAGTTAAAGCAATTGTATAAAAAATCAAGCCATTCCCCAATTGATAAATGGGCAAGAGACATGAATAGGCAATTTTAAGGTAAAGAAATCAATAGTATCAATAAACACATGAGAAAGTGTTCTAAATCTCTAATAATTAGAGAAATGCAAATCAAAACAACTCTGATGTATCACCTCACACCTAGCAGATTGGCTAAAATGAAAGAAGGGGAGAGTAATGAATGTTGGAGGGGATATGGCAAAATTGGGACATTAATGCATTGCTGGTGGAGTTGTGAACTGATCCAACCATTCTGGCTGGCAATTTGGAACTATGCTCAAAGGGCTTTAAAAGAATGCCTGCCCTTTGATCCAACCATACCATTGTTGGGTTTGTACCCCAAAGAGGTCATAGATAAACAGACTTGTACGAAAATATTTATAGCTGCACTTTTTGTAGTGGCAAAGAACTGGAAAAGGAGGGTATGTCCTTCAATTGGGGAATGGCTGAACTAAGTGCGGTATATGCTGGTGATGGAATACTATTGTGCTAAAAGGAATAATAAACTAGAGGAGTTCCAGGTGAACTGGAAAGACCTCCAGGAACTGATGCAGAGTGAAAGGAGCAGAGCCAGAAGAACATTGTACACAGAGACTGATATACTATGGTAAAATCAAATGTAATGGACTTCTGTACCAGCAACAATGCAATGACACAAGACAGCTCTGAGGGATTTATGGTAAAGAATGTTACCCACATTCAAAGGAAGATCTGCAGGAGAGGAAACATAGAAGATAAACAATTGCTTGAACGCATGGGTTGAAGTGGACATGATTGAGGATGTGGTCTCAAAACTACCACACCAATGCAACTAACAACAATTTGGAAATAGGCCCTGAACAAGGACACATGTTACAACCAGTGGAAATGTGCGTCGGCCATGGGTTGGGGGAAAACAGGGAGGTGAAGGGGAAAGTAGGGGCATAAAGTATGTAAACAGGTTAAAAATGAATATTAATAAAAGCTTAAAAAATAAATAAATAAAAGTACAATTATCAATAAAAAAGAAACAACAATCATTTGGGCTTAGATGTCATTGCTCTTGAACACTTGAACACTGAAGGAGAACAATATAAGCAGAAAGGAGAATCTCCCCTTACTTACAAAGAACCTTGTGAAACCCACAAATATCTGTTATCTTTCTCACTGAAAACTTTAAGAAATATGTAAAATCGGGGGCAGCTGGGTAGCTCAGTGGATTGAGAGCCAGGCCTAGAGACAGGAGGTCCTAGGTTCAAATATGGCCTCAGACACTTCCCAGCTGTATGACCCTGGGCAAGTCACTTGACCCCCATTGCCTAGCCCTTGCCATTCTTCTGCCTTGGAGCCAATACACAGTATTGACTCCAAGAAGGAAGGTAAGGGTTTAAAAAAAAAAAAAGAAATATGTCAAATCCTGTAAAATCAGAAAGGGAAACCCTGGGATGGTATTACTGAGGTTAGCCATCAGTGTTATTAACTAATCTTCAGAGTGACTCTAACTCACTTTTTCAGGTAGCCAATGGCTTCTCCCTTCAGGGTCCCTTCACCCTTACAAATGACTATCTGACTGCATTTATTTAACTAAAGTTGGTTTATTAACAGGTCTTTAAGGGAAGGAATTAGGAGGGAAGTTAGGGATTGCCCTCAACATTAAGCACAGATTGGTTTTCAAGTCTCTGTCAGATTTTGAGCTGAGCTCAGGGCATTTCCTTTCTTCCTAATCTATATTATATCTATGATAGCTTTTATAAATTCAAAGTCTTTAGTAGTAGACAGAAAGAGGAAAAGAGCTTCTGACATTCAGAGTTGGTTTAGCCAGTCTCTTCTGACTAATGCCCTAAAGACTAGTGTTACAATTCAAAGAGCCCCCTTCAAATCCTTTTGGTCAATGGCACGATTCACAGGAATCCAGGGAAAGAAAATGCTGGGAAAACACCAGGAAGAGGTAGTTTCTATCCCAAGAGGCAGAGAGCTACTTCTTGTCCTGAGGTCCAGGCAAGAGTTCCCCACAGAGACCAATTGTCACTCTCCCCAGTCTGTCTCCTCTCCCCCTTCCAACTGCCTCTTTGTCAATCCTCTCTCCAAAATTCCAAACCCTTTCTGTGCAATTTTTTCCACAAAAGAATCTTGCTAACTCCTTGAACCCAGACAATGAACTATTTGAAGAAAGATGCCTGCAGAAACCTACACTGCATCAGAAGATCCAGAATGAACTTTGGGGTGCAATTGATTGAATTGAAGGGGGTTGAACACAGTTATTTTGAATGTACACTCTTACGCCAAAGGTGACTGTCTCCTAACTGACTTTTTGTCAATGCGTCTAGCAAACATCGGTTTTGCTTTCTCTTTCTTCTTATCTCTAACAATTGTAGTTTCCTCTTAGAAGGTGCAATGTTGTATGCACCTGTAGTTAAAAGATTTAGGGGTGATTATGTCAAATAAGCAGCTGGGGAGACTAGTTTTCCAAAAGATTACAAAGTAGATTGTGAAGATGGGATTAATTCTCTCCTTGCCCACTTTTAGATTTAATCACCAGAAGTATATATACCCCACTTATCCTTAAATATAGGGAGGTTTGTGTCCAACATATGCTATAGTGGGTGACAAATCAGAAATAACTGAATGAAGCATCTTTAAAAGCAGTGGCAACTTCCCGTGAAGTCAGTTCTTCTGAGTTTGGAGTTGGAATTGTAGTTGGAGTTGGAGGCTGGGAGAGGATCTGTTTCATGGATCTGAGACTTTAAAATAAGGTGAAACTATTCTTGAATCTCTCCCTTTGAACTACCATGTGGGTGAGTGAAAACGCTTACTCCTTTTCCTGGCTTTTCTGGCGGTACTAGCCTCCAGAGAGACCCCTTGTCTTGGAGGAGGCCTTGTAGCTAGAACCCTTATTTAATTTACCTCTTTGCTGGGGTCTCTGAAGCCCTGCCTGATTCAAACCAGCCCAGAGTAATTATCTACTCTTTCATTTTCTTACTTTCATTCTTTCTCCTTTTGTAAATAAACTACCATAAAAAGCCATCCTCACTTGAGTAATATATTTTCGGTGACCACATTTTTATACATTTATTACAACCTTTAATTTTTAACCCTTAGAGTAGGAAGGAAGCTCAAGTGGTAAACCCTCAGTGGAATTACTCCTAGGACTTAGTGAGCATTTGAATTTAGATTAATTGTCAGTCTCTTGGAACTTAGACTTGTGGGTATGAGAACAGGTTGGAGAAATCAAAACAAACCCTCATAATGAAAAAGTGTTGATTTCACCTAAATAAGAGATATGAGGGTCCTACATAATTTTTTTCCACTTATGTTACAAAAGTATAATCTTCTCTGGAACTGAATTGTTTACATTTGAGGGAGACACTTCTCTTGTTAACAAAGAACATTTTCCTTTCTTAGACTACTTTAGGACTCATCTAGTCCATTCCCTCATTTTACAGATGAGGAAATCAAAGTCCACAGAGCTGGTGTGGGAGACAGGGTTAAAATTCTTATCTTGTCATTTCAAATACTATTTATTTTCTACATACCTGTTTTTCTCCATAAGTCATAAGCCCAGTTTACATGTTATTTGGTTGAATTGATG
Source organism: Gracilinanus agilis (assembly GCF_016433145.1). Lineage (NCBI taxonomy): Eukaryota > Metazoa > Chordata > Mammalia > Didelphimorphia > Didelphidae > Gracilinanus > Gracilinanus agilis. Next base: position 292,459,725 of record NC_058130.1, on the reverse strand, counting down.
TCCAAATATTGTATCTGTTAACATGTCAACATCAACAATGTAACCATCAACATCTAAAGCCTAGATAAGGATTTGACAAAGGAGGAAAGATCTTAATTAGATTTCCAACCACTGTTTTATTATTGTTTTAAATTGAGAACAAAGATTGTCACCTAAACTACATGTTCAGATTTTGACATACCAAAAGCAAGAAGTTACAATACTGATGTTGTTTATAAATGAAAGTTCCCAAGGAAACATGTGTTGCATTTATTTTAAATTTAGGCTCAATGTTCTTATTTTCCCCAATTTGCCCTATATTTTGATGCCTACGAAAAATATTATTTTCTCAAGCCCCAGTTATCTTCTACCTAGATTCAATTAGCTGAAGTTTTAAAAGTGTATCCTGAAATGTATGCATGATTTTTCATGATGGGTGCTTATACCAGCACCTTTGGCATTATTAACAAATAAAACCCTAAAACCTGTATATGGTAAACATCATTTTTGTGTCAATAATTTTAAAAATCAAATAATTTATTTCATTTTTTTATGTCATGTTATAGTAGAAAGAATATATGGGCCCTTAATCAAGGCCCAACCTCCTTTAGTCTCAATTTCTTTATCTACAAAATGAGCCAGTTGGTATGATAAAGTTCCTAGCAACTTTATTTATAATTTTTATTTGTTATGTTATCCTTAATAAAAATTATAACAGTGCAAAACAAAAATTAATTTTACAGAAATTGTTAACACTTTTCTACCTTATTAATAAAACTCAAATGGAAGAAAAAGGAAGAGGAATGTTATTTAAAATGGTAGAAGATACAAAAATATTTGAAAATGTAGTTGCTGAGTTTCACACAGGAATTATGTGACTCCAACTATAAAATATTTTTGCAGAAATACATACTTAAATAACTGGAGGGCTATTAATTGCTCATGGGTAGATTGAATCTAAAATCCTTCATAAAGCCAGTTTATTTTTGACACTGACACAGTCAACTGGATATTAAAAAAAAGAGCCCAAACCAAAAGAGGAAAAAAATTTCTTTAATATAATTGTCCCAGTCTTTCTGCTGCATTTTTGTTTAATTCTTAATAAATCAAACCATGAGAATAGTGTTGTGGGTAAAAGATGTAACTTCATAGCAAAAATTATAGTCTTTATTTCTTAAAGGTGATAAATATTGTTCTGTATCATTCCATTTGTTAATTTTGTTATGCAGGAAGACTAGAATATGGGATTCGCACTATCTTTCTTCCTTTGTGGACCTTCAGTCATTAGAGACTTTTAAAAGAGTGTGAAGACTAAGGAAAATAGAGACATCAGCACTTATTATCTATGCATCGGTGAAATCTCCTGTTCTTGAAGTAGGCATAACTGCTTTCCAAGCAAATAAAGAGGCCAAGGGGGACAAAAAAAAGAAAAAAAAATCTAATGAGACTGCTACATTAACATAAAAGAAATTCCTCATGAAAAAAAGTTGATGCTTTTGGTTTCAAATTCTATATAATATCATTAGCAAATAGTGATAGTTTTATTTCCTTTTTACTTATGTCTACACCTTTAATTTATCCTTTCTTATTGCAGTTATTTAGCATTTCCAGTAAAATAATAGAGTAAGCATACTTACTTTATTTGCACATACATTCATGCACACAGACACACAGACACACACACACACACACTATGGAATTTTTGTAAGAATGGTTGTTATATTTGTCAAAGGTTTTTTTTACACATCTATTGAAATAATGTATTCTTGTAAGTTTTTGTTTTTAATGTGATTAACTACATTGAACAATTGTTGAATCCCTGACATGAATCCAACTTGTTCAAAATAAAATATTTCTTTTATGAATTGCTTTCCTCTAGTCAAAAAGATTTAATTTCAAAAATTAAATGAATATTTATTAATGAAGTAATATTTTAATGAATATTTGTTAATGAATGATAGAAGGAAGAGAGAAAGAAAAGAAGGAAGGAAGGAGGGAGGGTAGGAGGATTCTAGTTTTCCTGTGCTTTATCTAATGTTGGTTTAGGTATTAGGACTATATTTGTCTCATACAAGGAGTCTGGTAATACTTTTTTTACCCTTAATCTTTTTAAAGATGCATTTAATTAATTAATTAATTTTGAACATTTTTGCATGGTTACATAATTCATTTCCTTTCCCTTCCCTCCTACCTCCCCCTCCCAAGATCCAATGAGCAACTCCACTGGGTTTTACATGTATCATTACAGAGTGATCATTTAAAGTCAACATTCCCAATCATATCCCCATTGAACCATGTGATTTGTTTCTATTCCCACAGTTCTTTCTCTGGAGGTTGATAAAGTTCTTTCTCATAAGTCCCTCAGAATTGTCCTGGATCATTGCACTGCTGCTAGTAGAGAAGTTAATTACATTTGATTGTGCCATAATGTATCAGTCTCTGTAAAATGTTTTCCTGGTTCTGCTCCTTTTGCTCTGCATCAATTCCTGGAGGTCTTTACAGTTCACATGGATTTCCTATGAGAATAATTTTTATAATGTTGGTACTAATTCTTTTTTAAATATTTGATAGAAATTTTCTATGAATCCATAAGAATTGATATTTTCTTTTTTTCCTTTGGTAGTGCCATTATAACTAGCTCTATTTCCTTTTCTGAGCTTGAATTGTTTAAGATATCCATATGGTCTTCTTTTAATTTGGATATTGTTGAGACTTGTAAGGTCTAACTCCATTCAGCAAAGCAGTGAAGAAGATTAGCCTCCAGTAGTGAGAGGAGACCCCAATAAAATCAAAGCCATAATGTAGCTAGAGTCAGTCACATAGTCCCATGGCTTCAACTGAGGTTTCTAACTCTTCCCTGCTGTACTTTGTAGAAACTGCATGTCCTTTCAAGAAACTACTGATACAGGCATTCTACAAGAATCTGGGTTAGATGGTTGACCTTGACATATTGATTTATCAACTTATAGAAAACTCTGTCTAGATTTGATGAGGTAAACTAGGTTCTATTATAAAAGAATGATAAATTATCTACATCCATTGTGTATGAGAAAAGTTTACCTAATCCCTTAGCCTCTGTCACTTTTTCTATAGAATACTAGCTGTGATCAATAAGCCTTGCCTCTGATGCCATTTGGCCACCATCAGCCCTCATCTGCATTCTTACCTCTCAGGACTCCCAATCAGGTGGTCCCTGGTGTTGTCCAACAGGTTCAAGTACTCCTCTTCTTTCACTTTTGAAGTGTTGTCATCATATAATTGTGCATAGCAGGTTCTGATAATTCTTTTTATTTCATCTGATTTCATTGTGATTTCAACTCATTAATCTGCTCTTTTTAAAATTTTCTTTGGAGTAATCAGGTAAGATTAGCACTTCTGGCATGAGGACTTTCTGAGCTCTTTTTTTTAAATAAAGAATTTATTGATGAGCTATTTCCCAATTGACAAATGGTTAAGGGATATGAATGTTCTCAGATGAAGAAATCAAAACTATCAATAAACACATGAAAAAGTGTTCTAAATCCCTTCTGATTAGAGAAATACAATTAAAAACAACTCTGAGGTACCACCTCACAAATAGCAGATTGAGCAATATGATAGCAAAGGAAAATGATAAAGGTTGGAGAGGTTAATGCACTGCTGTTGGAGTTGTGAATTTATCCAAGCATTCTGGAAGGCAATTTGGAATTATGCACAAAGGGCTTTAAAAGAATGCATGCCCTTTGGTCCAGCCATACACCTGCTGAGTTTGTACCGCAAAGAGTGAATAGGGAAAAATATTTGTACAAAAATATTTATAGCTGTGCTCTTTGTGGTGGCAAAATATTGGAAAATGAGGGTATCCCCTTCAATTAGGGAATGGCTGAACAAATTGTAATATCTGATGGTGATGGAATACTGTTGGGCTGAAAGGAATGATGAATTGAAAGATTTCTTTGTGAACTGGAAAGATCTCCAGGAATTGATGCAGAGGAAAAGGAGCATCACCAGGAGAACATTGTACACAGAAAGTGAAATGCTGTGGAATGTTCAAATTTAATAGACTTTGGTACTAGTAGCATTGCAATGATCTCGGACAATCCAGAGGAAGTTATGAGAAAGAATGCTATCCACATCCAAAGAATGAACTATGGGAGTAGAAATGGAGAAGAAAAACATATGATTGATCATGTGGTTTGATGGGGAAACAATTGGGGTTTTGGCTTTAAAAGATCACTCTATTGCAAATATTAGTAATATGGAAATAGGTTTTGAACTATGATACATGTATAACCCAGTGGAATTCTTATCAGCTCAGGGAGGGGGAGCTAAGAGGGGTGGGAAAAATAATGAATCATGTAACCATGGGAAAATTTTATAAATAAATACAATTTTTTAAAAAGTATTTATTGATATCTTTTGTTTTTTATGTCATCAAAACTTTCCCCCAAGAATCATTCCATATAGCCAATGGTATTTTTAAAGAAGAAAAAAGAAAAGTAAAGGAAGAAATACACACAACAAATTGGTACTTTGGAAAAAAAATCAGAAAACATTTAGGGTCATCCCACCTCTATAAAAGAGTGGGTTAAGAATGTCGTCTTAAATTTCTTCTCCCTGAGTTATTTTTTAAATATTTTTTCCCAAATTAATTCTATATTTTTTACTTTATTTTTCTAAAAATGTGAATTCCAAAATCTCTTTCTTAATCTCTTCTCCTTCTCCTTCCCCCTCCCTAAGATGGCAATAAATTTGATCTGGGTTATACTTGTGCAGTCATGGAAAATATATAACTACATTGGTAATATGGAAGAAGATTCTATCTCTGCCTCTGTCCCTCTCTCTTTCTGTCCCTTTATCTCTATTTCTGTCTCTGACTCTGTCTCTGTCTTTTTCTCTATATGCTTCAGTCTTTATTCAGACTGCATCAGCTCTCTAGAAGCTAGCATATTTTGTCATGAGTCCTTAGGACTTGTCATGGATTTTTCTAATGTTGAGAACAGCTTTGCCATTTACAATTGCTCAATAGTCAATATTGCTATTATTGTGTGAAATGTTCTGGTTCTACTAATTTTATTTGCATCATTAATTCATATAAGTCTTCCCAAGCTTTTCTGAAATTGTCCTGCTTGTCATTTCTTATAGCACAATAGTATTCCATTACAATCATATACCACAACTTATTCAGCCATTCTCTAACTGATTAGTATGCTGTCAATTTCAAATTCTTTGTCACTACCAAAAGAGATGTTATAAATATTTTTACACAAAGAGGACCTTTTCCAACTTTTTGGGTTTCTCTCTTTGGGGTACAAAGTACATCTCATAATGCTGTGTCTTGTTTGCTTGTAAATTATTCCCTTTGTCATAGCTCTAAGAGTTAAATTATTCCATACTCTCATAATCTGCTGATGGTATCACCTTTTATGTCTAAATTATATACCCACTTTGACCTAATCATCGTAAATATCATTAGATAGTGGTTTATACCTAATTTCTGCTTCATACTTCTTTCCCATTATCCCAGCATTTTTGTCAAAAAGTGAGCTTTTGTCTCAAAAGTTTGGGTATTTTTGTTTATCAAATAGTAGATTACTATGGTCATTTACTACTGTGCCCCTAATTTTTTTTTCTGGTGATGGATCCCTCTATTATTTAGCTAGTACCAGATGGGGTTGTTTTTTTGTTTTTTGTGTTTTGTTTTGTTTTACTTTTTCTTTCTTTTTTTTCAGTTCATTCATTTATTTAATTAATATAGAATATTTCCCCATGGTTACATGATTCATGTTCTTTCCCTCACCTCCTCTAATCCCCCTCCCATAGCCAGTGAGCAATTCCACTGACTTTTACATGTATCATTGATCAAGATCTATTTCCATATAATTAATATTTGCAATAGAGTAATTGTTTAGAGTCTACATCCCCAATCATATCCAACCATGCACCCATATGTTCAAGCAGTTGTTTTTCTTCTCTCTTTCTACTCCCACAGTTCTTTCTCTAGATGTGGATAAGGTTCTTTCTTCTAAGTCCCTCTGAATTGTCCTGGATCATTGCATTGCTGCTAGTAGAGAAGCTTGCTTCTCTACTATGTTCAATTTTCATTGTGCCACCATGTATCAGTCTCTGTGTACAATGTTCTCCTGGTTCTGCTCCTTTTGCTCTACATCAATTCTTGGAGGTCTTTCCAGTTCACATGGAATTTCTTTTTGATTTCTTTGTCATATTAGCCAATTGTGTCTTACTATTGTTTTAATTTGCTTTTCTTTAATCAAAGTTGATATGGATTATTTTTTCCCACGTGATTATAGAAAGGTTTAATTCATCTGAGAAGTGCCTGATCATATCCTTTCACCATGCAGCAACTGGGGAATGACTTGAATTCCCTTAAATTTGACTCAGTTCTCTATATGTTTGCAAATTGAGGCTTTTATCAGATACTTGCTATAAAAATTTCCCCCATTTTTTTCTACTCTTTTAATCTAGTTTGCATTGGTTTTGTTTTTACAAAAATTTAATGTAATAAAAATCACCTATTTTAAATCTTATAATGTGCTCTATTGGTCATAAATTCTTCCTTCATACACAAGCCTGGGGATGGGGGAGAGAGCCAAGAAGTGGTTTAGAAGCAGCAAAAGCTGAAACCACTCTGAGAATCCTTTCAAACCAATCCTTAAAAAGCACCTCAAAATGACAGGAATCAAAAGCCAACAATAAGATGGAGTGAGAAGGCTCTCCTGTGGAAAACAACTTGAAAGGTAAGCAGAAAGAATAGATTTTAGGGGAGAAGGGGAACTGGAAGTAAAACTGCACACAGAGGAATAACAGCCAGCCACTCCACCATCTACTGCACCAGAGTCCAAGCCTAGGCACAGGTCAACTTTGGGATCTCAGGACCCTGCCTACACCAACAATAGAGCAACCCCACATCCCACACCCACCCTTTGAAGTTCCAAGCCCTGGCACAGGTCCTCAGTGAGGCCTGTAAGTTTGTAGGCTTGACCTTTTCAGGCCTGTTTTATAGTGAAGCCTTAGTCTTAGGGGTAAAACAACTCATAGTGTTGAGTCCTGCAAGTCATCAGCAGACAGAATCAGCAGCTTCCAGAACTCCCAGTCCATAGGCAAATAAAAAAGAAAAAAAAGGCTGGGAAAGGGAGCAAACAGGAAAAGAAAAACCTAACCACAGAAAATTTCTGTAGAGACAAAGTACAAGGAACAAAGTCAATAGGGGATGGTAAGATCAAGCAATCAAGTACAGAACTTCAAATAAAAATTGAAATTGGCCTCAGGAGCTAGAAAAACTGAAAAAATGAATTCAGAAAATAATTAAGAAAGATGGAAGAAAAATGGGAAAAAGAAGTGAAAGTAATGCAAAAATAAAATAATAGCTTAAAAAGCAAAATTGGTCAAATGGAAAAAGAGCCAAGTAAATCTAATGAGGAAAAGAGTTTTTTTAACTGTTTCTAACTGTTTTTAAACAGAATTGACCTACTGGAAAAAGATGAAGAAATCCAATGAAGAAAAGAATTCCATGAAATCTAAAATGGATGAAATGAAAGAAATTCATTCTTTCAAAATTAGAATTTGGACAAAAAGAAGCTAATGACTTCATGAGACAAGAAACAAAACAAAATGAAAAGAATGAAAAAATAGAAGAAAATGTGAAATATCTCATTGAAAAATACAACTGCCTTGGAAAAGAAGATCCAAGAAAGACAATTTAAGAATTATTGGACTACCTAAAAGTTATGATGACAAAAAGCCTACACATCAGCAGACGGAATCAGCAGCTTCCAGGTTGTTATAAGAAATTATAAAGAAAACTGCTCTGATATTTCTGAAAAAAGAGGGTAAAATAGGAATTGAAAGAATCTACAGATCACCTCCTGCAATTAATCCTCATACATAAGTTTAAGAGATAGATTATTCTGCCCTATTGTTTTCCAGTTTTACTAGCAGTTTTTGTCGAATAGTGATTTCTTACAAAATCTTGGATATCCTAGTTTATACTAGGTTATCATGGTCATTTATTATTGTTTTGAGTATGTAATATATTCCATAGATCAATTACTTAATTTCTTAGCCACTGTTTTGATGATTACCACTCCATAATACAGTTTTGATGTCTGGTATTTCTTGCTCACCTTCCTTCAAATTTTTTTTCATTAATTCTCTTTTTCATTCTTAACCTTTTTTTTTCTTCAAGATGAATTTAGATTTTCCCTAGCAAATTGATTTTGGTACAATTGTAATTTGTACTTTATTTACTTGGCCATGTTTCCGGATATGAGTTTTTTTGTGTGAAAAAAAAGTGTTTTTGAATTGTGTTCAAAGAGTGTATGTGCTCATCTTAGCGGGAAGATCCCTAGTATTTCTTATTGCTTAGAGCAGTGATGGCAAACCTATGACACATGTGTCAGCACTGACATGCATAGCAATTTTCAATGATGTGCGGCCACATGCAGACACATACAGAGAAGTATGAGGCCGTATGCCAAGGATGAAACATTTGTTGTAGTGTAGTGTACTCTTTGCACTATAGATGACAATTCTACCTATATTAATTTACCTATTTTGGTTTATTAAATACAGTTATATATTACAATTATGCATTTGTGTTATTTAAACTATAAATATCATGAAATTATGGGTTTTTTCTTGAAGTGACACATCATCTGAGTTATGCTTGGTTTTTTGGCGAATTTTGAAACACCAAGCTCAAAAGGTTGCCCATCACTGGCTTAGAGTTATTTTAAATTGAATTTCTCTATCTCTTCTTGCTGGACTTTGTTGGTAATAATTAGAAATGCTCAAGATTTATGTGGGTGTATTTTACATCATGCAACTTTGATGAAGTTGTTAATCATTTCAATTAGTTTTTGTTAGTTTTTGGTTAATTCTCTAAGACTCTTTAAGTAAATCATTATCTGCAAAGAATGATGGCATTATTTCCATATTGTCTGTTGGGACTCTCATTTTATTCAAGTGTTCTCCAGTTTAAAAATAAAAAAGGAATGAGTGTTTTATTTTGTCAAAAGCTTTTTTTTTTTTGGTATTTTTTTGAGATAAGCAGATGACTTCTGTTGGTTTTGCTAGTAGTTATGTTGATAGTTTTCCTGATATTGAACTCTCCCTGTATTCCTGATATAAATTTCATGTCATCATCATTGTGATATATTACTGTAATCTTCTTGCTAGTTTTTTTTTTATTTTTAAATTTTCATCACATTGATTAGGAAAATTGGTCTACAGTTTTCTTTCTTAGGTTTTGCTCTTTCTGCTTTAAGTATCAGTACAATATTTGTGGTATTTGGTTTCAATCCTCTACTTATTTCCCCCAATTGTTTATATAGTATTGGAATTAATTGTTCTCTAAATATGTGGTAGAATTAATTTGTGATTCCATCTGGTGCTATGGATTTTTCCTAAGGCAGTTCACTGATGGTATGGTCAATTCCTTTTTCTTAAATGGAATTATTTAAATGTCCTATTTCTTCTGTTAATCTAGTCAGTTTGTATGTTTGTAAATATTCATCCATTTCTCTTAGATGGTTGAATTTGTTTTTGCACAAATGGTTAAAATAGCTCCTAATAATTGTTTAATTTCCTTTTCATTGGTGATGTGTTCCCTCTCTTCATTTTTGGTATTGGTAATTTGGTTTTTGCTTTCTTTTTTAAATCGAATTATCTAGTAATCTGTTAATTTTATTTTTTTAATAAAACACTCTTACTATTATTTATGAATCAATTGTTTTCTGGCTTTCAGTTACATTAATTTTCCCCTTTATTTTCAAGTTTTCTGTGAAGATAGGATTAACTCTCCCCTTGACTATTTTTAGTTAAACAAATCAAGAATTTAAAGTACCTGTACTTGACTCTAAATAAAAGAGTTTGCAAGTCACATACACCTCCAAAGGTCACTGGGCAGTGCTTGGCAAATTGAAAGACTGTGATTTGCTCTCATAAGTGGGAGAGCAACTGCTTTAAAAAGGTCAGTATGAGGGCTGATTGAGGTTCTCTTTGTATTGATGAGCTAGACTGGAGGAGCAGACTCTTTCCCTGGATCCTGTGTCAGCTTGCAGTGGTAAGTGGAGTGATTCCTTCTTTTGTTCTTTGGTGAGGAGACACTCTCTACTCATTGGTGTTTTGGTGGGACACTCCCTTCAGCATGAATTCTAGTGAGATTCTTGGTGGTCTTAATCTGATGTGCATTTAAGGTTCTAGGCAGATTCTTCAGCATCTCCTGGCTCTTTGGATTTTAGTAATTAGGACTTTCAATATGGGTGAGATTCACTTTCAGCTTCGCATTTGTGGTCTGGAGACATTAGGATTAAACTTAGGGTATTTGTAGCTAATCAGTACTTTCCATCTCTTTATTTACAGTTTTCTACTTTCACTCTTTCCATCTCTTTGTAAATAAAGCTGCTAAAAGTCATTTTTACTTAAGTTGTAATATTTTTAAATCAGCAACCACAATAGTACTTTAGAATATTCATATTAGCATAAAACCTATATTTAAATTCTTACAGTTTCATTCAGTCTTAATTGGAGATTATCTCTATTTTATTGAAGTAAGTATTTAGAGATAACTTTTCACCTAAATAGTCCTTTGCAAGCATCGCATGAATTTTGATATGTTGCTTCATTGTCATTCTCTTTAATGAAATTATCTATTGTTTCCATGATTTGTTCTTTGAACCACCCATTCTTTAGAAATAGATTATTTAGTTACCAATTAATTTTTAATTTGTCTTTCAAAGACCCCTCATTGGGTAATGAATTATGACCTGTAAAAAAAGCATTTATTATTTCAGCATTTCTACATTTAGTTATGATGTTTTCTGCCCTAATACATAGTCAATTTTTGTGAAAGTACCATATACCACTGAGAAAAAGGTATATTCATTTCTTTTCCCATGCATTTTTCCAAGATCTATCATATCTAACTTATAAAATTCTATTCTCCTCAACATACTTGTTTGTTTTTTATTAGATTTTTGTAGTTTGGAGAAGGGAAAGCTTAGGCAAGTATAGTTTTACTGTTTATTCCTCAAGCTCACTTAACTTTAAAATTTGCACTGTTCCACCACTTGGTGCATATGTGTTTAGTACTGATGTTATTTCATTGTCTGTGTTACCTTTTAGCAAGATATAATTTCCTTCCTTATCTCTTTTAATTAAATCTATTTTTGCTTTAGCATTGTCTGAGATTATGATTACTACTGCTGCCTTTTCATCTTCACCTGAATGAAGCATAATAGATTTTGGTCAAAACCACTACCTTTATTTTTTTTAACATTTATTAATAATCATTTTTAACATGGTTACATGTTTCATGCTCCTATTTTCCCCTTCACCCCCCGCACTCCCCCCACCCATGGCCGACGCACTTTTCCACTGGTTTTGTCATGTGTCCTTGATCAAGACCAATTTCCCAATTGTTGGTGGTTGCATTGGTGTGGTAGTTTCGAGTCCACACCCTCAATCATGTCCGCCCCGACCCATGCGTTCAAGCAGTTGCTTTTCTTATATGTTTCCTCTCCTGCAGTCCTTCCTCTGAATGTGGGTAACATTCTTTACCATAAATCCCTCAGAATTGTCCTGGGTCATTGCATTGCTGCTGGTACAGAAGCCCATTACATTCAATTTTACCACAGTATATCAGTCTCTGTGTGCAATGTTCTTTTGGCTCTGCTCCTTTTGCTCTGCATCAGTTCCCGGAGGTCTCTCCAGTTCGCCTGGAACTCCTCCAGTTTATTATTCCTTTTAGCACAATAGTATTCCATCACCCGCATATACCACAGTTTGTTCAGCCATTCCCCAATTGAAGGACATACCCTCCTTTTCCAGTTTTTTGCCACCACAAAAAGCGCAGCTATAAATATTTTTGTACATGTCTGTTTATCTATGATCTCTTTGGGGTACAAACCCAACAATGGTATGGCTGG
>NC_058130.1:292401983-292447419 GCF_016433145.1 Gracilinanus agilis | reverse complement strand
ATCAAGCCATTCCCCAATTGATAAATGGGCAAGAGACATGAATAGGCAATTTTCAGGTAAAGAAATCAAAAGTATCAATAAGCACATGAGAAAGTGTTCCAAATCTCTAATAATTAGAGAAATGCAAATCACTACCTTTATTTTTTGTGTGTATGTGTGTCACTGCTTCAAATGTATTAAGAACATTTTGTAGGATTTTTGTTTTTAAAAATACTTTGTTGTTTCCATTTTGTGAGTAAGTTTTTCCCATTCATCTTTCTTTCTCTTAAAAAAACAATTACCTGGAGAGTTACATGCTGGCAACTAAGATGGCAAAGTAAGGGAAATTGCTTCCCTGATCCTACACACAGACACACGGACACACACACACACACACACACACACACACACACACTCACTCACTCACTCACTCACTCACACATAAACAGAAAATAAATTGCCTCAAAACAAAGGAAAGCTTGAGGAGCATGTTTTACAAGGTAAGAAGAAAGAGTAGCCCAGGCAGTACAGCATTTGTGAAAACTGGCAGAAATTGAGCGGCCCAACATGCTGTGACTCCACTAGAGACCCCAAAACTGCAGAAGCAGAAAAGCCCCAGGCCAAGCCACTCTATGTAGGTATAGTAGGCAGAAAGGGCAGTAATCCAAAAGAGTCTTACATGGAAATAGAATCTTAAGGCCAGAAGGGAGCAGGAAGGGTGACCAGGAACTGCAAAAACCCAATCACTCTCACATGGTAGCAGAGGGACAGAAGCAGCAGAACACAGAACAGGGAACCTTCCTAGCCCAAGCCACTTGGCAGGGGCAGGGAAGCAGCAGAGGAAGGACTAATCTGACCCAAAAAACTAGAGGATAACTAGGAACATGGAGTGCTGAAGATAGCTGGATAAAATAGCTGCAAAATTCCCAGAGCAAGTTAGCAGGGCCACACTGTGAAAAACAAAGGCAGCTGGGTCTAGCATGAGTGCCATAGAAGAGAATTCTGTAGGCTTAGAACAGTGGGACCTTTACCCCAGGAACAGAGAAGTACCCCAGCAAATAGATAAGGTAATCAGGGATCAGAGGAGCAACTAGGAAAATGAGCAAAAGACAAAAAAACCTGACCCTAGAAAGTTACTTTAAGTGAGAGTAAGACAAAAATACTAATTCAGAAGACTACAGTGCTAAAAAGGAAACATGTGAAGCCACAAAGGAAAGTGTGAAAGGAGGATATCATGTCCCAAAAGAAATCACAAGAAAAAATTTAAAAGAAGTTAAAAAAAAACCAAATAATAAAAGAATTCACAGGAAAACTCAACAAATGGTAAAAAATAATCCACTGAAGAAATCAATTTCCCAAAGAATAGAATAGGACAAAAGGAAAGAGAGGCACAAAAATACATTAAAAACCAATTCTTAAAAATAGAAGGGACCAAATGGAAATGGAGGCAAAAGAAATTGAAAAAAAAAACAACCTTTAAAGTCAGACTGGCCAAAAGGAAAAAGAAACACAAAAACTCAAGGAAGAAAAGCTCCTAAAAATTCAAAATGGACAAATAGAAGCTAATAAACTGTGAAGTCAAACCTATGACACACATGCCAAATAGGACTTGTAGAGAACTTGCTATGGGTATATGGGCCTTCACGTGCTAGAGTTAGTTACTATAAAGGCAGAATGACTCAGGCAGTGCTGTTCCCTTTCCTCTCTCTGCCATGCCTTCTTACCCCTCTGCCCAGCAACCCAATGGAAATGCTTACTCCTTCCCCTGAGCAGAGCTACTGGGCCACTTTCCTCCTTCTTTCCCTCTTCTGTCTAGGGTAAGGTGGAGGAGGAGTGTCACTCTATCCCTGGGAAGAACACAGCATGCAGTCTCTAAAAGGTTTGCCATCATTACCATAAGGTATAATGAAACAAAAAGCCAGAATTTTTTTAAATGAAAAAAAGAAGAAATTCTAAAATGCCTCATTTGAAAAATGACCAACCTGGAAAATGATCTAGGATAGATAAGCTAATAATTGACAGAATACTTGAAAACCATAAACAAAAAAGAAATTGGATGTCATATTATAAGAAATCATCACAAAAAAACTGGAACTAAATCAACTTTGGAATAACCCTCATACTTAGTCATCTATAAAAACCTATTTTACCCTATTGCAGCAATGGCAAACCTTTTCAAGATGGAGTGCCAGGCCCTTCCCCCATAGCACCCCCAAGACAGAGTGCCATGCTCACCCCCTTACTGAATGCCAGGTGTCTTCTGCCCCCTCTCTTACCCCACACAGGAGAAGGAGAATGAGTGAAGGGGCAGTGAAGTGAGAAATGTCCTGAGTAAGTGAAGAGAGGAGGAGGAGAATGGCCTGAGCACTCTGCTTCCCTCCAGCTCTTCCACCTATGAGCCACCCATCTTACACACTGTGAGTTCTCATTTGGCTGCTGGGTGGAAGGGCGGGTGAAATGAAAAAAAAATGTTATTTGGCATGGTCGAGAGAGGGAGGGGAGGAGCTCTGACAGATTCCCTACACCTTTCTAGTAATGAACTCAGGGTAGGAGGTTGGTGTTAGAGGGAAGGGTGCCCTGCATGCCATCTTTGGCATCCATGTCATAAGTTTGTCATCATTGTCCTATAGGGAAGTAGAAAGGCAGGGAGAATAAGGGATGGCAAGGATGTACAAAAAGAAGGATGACTTGGAGGAGGCAATCATTGAAAACAAAACATCTTTGAATAGAGAAAAACTAAAAGGTGAGAGAGAGAAAAGCAAATAGACAGAAAATATAATGGAGGGAAACAAAGAATTAGTAAACATAACTGTGGATGTGAATGGGATGAAAACACCCATAAAATGGAAAAGGATAGCAGAGTGAATTAAAACCAGAATTCCACAATATGGTTCTCAAGAAACACATTTAAAACAGAGAGACACTCACAGAGTAAAAATAAGAGACTGGAGCAGAATCTATCATGTCTCACTTAAAGGGAGAAAAAAAAAGCAGGTGTAGCAATCATGATCTCAGGCAAATCAAAAGTGAAAATCAATATAATCAAAAGATATAGGGAAGGAAATTACATCTTAACAGAAGGCACCATAGACAATGAAATAATATTAATATTAAACATATATACATCAAATAGAAGCATCCATATTCCTAAAGGAAAAGTGACATGTATTATAAGAGGAAATAGATAGTAAAATATTATTAGTGGGAGACCTCTCTTAGAAGTAGATACATGGGGCAGCTGGGTAGCTCAGTGGAGTGAGAGTCAGGCCTAGAGACAGGAGGTCCTAGGTTCAAACCCGGCCTCAGCCACTTCCCAGCTGTGTGACCCTGGGCAAGTCACTTGACCTCCATTGCCCACCCTTACCAATCTTCCACCTATGAGACAATACACCAAAGTACAAGGGCTTAAAAAAAACAAGTAGATACATCCAGCCAAAAAATAAACAAGAAAAATGTTAAAGAGATAAATTGAATATTGGAATAGTGGGACATGAAAGATCCTTGGAGAAAACTAAATGAGATTAGAAAGGAATGCACATTTTTCTCAGTAGTATATGGCATCTTCTCAAAAACTGACTGCATAATTCAGCATAAAAAACACATCCAAATATTACATGCATACTTTTCATACTATAATGCAATTAAAATTAAACTTGACAAAGCATATCAGAAAGACTAAAATTACTTGGAAACCAAATAATCTTATCCTAAAGAATAAATATGTCAAAGAACAAACCATAGAAACAATCAACAACTTCATTAAAGAAAATAACAATGAGGAGACAACATTCCAAAATTTATAGGATGCAGGCAAAGAGATATTTAGGGGAAAATTCATATCTATAAATGATTATATCAATAATATAGAGAAAGAGCAGGTCAATGAATTGGGCAACAACTAAACAAGCTAGGAAAAGTACAAAGCAAAACTTCCCAATTAATATTAAATTGGAAAACCTGAAAATCAAGAGACAGATTAATAAAATTGAAAGCAAGAAAACCATTGAGATAATAATTAAGATAAGGAATTGATTTTATGAAAAATTAATAAAAATAGATAAACCATTGGTTAACTTGATTTAAAAAAAGAAATAAAGCCAAATTTCCAGTATCAAAAATGAAAAAGATGAAATCACAACCAATGAAGAATAAATTAAAGCAATTATTAAAGCTATTTTGCCCAACTCCATATCACTAAATCTAACAATCTTAATGGAATAGATGAATATTTATAAAATATAAACTACCTTAAATAACAAAAGAGGAAATAGAATACTTAACCACATTGCTGAAAAAGAAATTAAACAGACCATCAAAGAACTCCCTAAGAAAAAAGTACCAGGACCAGATGGATTCACAAGTGAATTCCACCAAACATTCGAAATCAACTAATTCCAACTACATAAACTTTTTTTTAATGGTGGAAGGAGATATACTTCCAAACTCTTTTTAATGCACAAATATGATATTGATATTTAAACCAGAAAGAGATAAAACATAGAAAGAAAACTACAGACAAATGACCCTAATGAAAATCCATGCAAAAGTTTTAACTAAAATAGTAACATGAAGATTATAACATTATATCACAAGAATCATGCACCATGATCAGGTGGAATTTATTTTATTTTTATTTGTTTTATTTTTAGGAACCTTTAAAGGTGCTAGTTGGTAAGTCTTTCTGAAAGAATAGTGTTGGAGAGTCTATGAAACTTTATAATAGTTTGGTCCATGTATACTCTGATGGTTTAATCAGGTAAATGCAAACAGTTACAAGGATTCAAGGCTGATAGGGATAGAATGGAAGGCAGCTCACAAATCAAATACTGAAAGACAAATGATATCTCAAGGAATAGCAGTCAGGATAGTGATAGGATTAGGCACAACAGGATAAGAGCAGTTACATAAGCATAATTACTCTGAGATACTGAACAAAACAAAAACTCTGAGATACTGAACATAAAAACTGTCAGGACCAGTGGACATTGATACATAGATGGTGGTTTTTCCCCTTTGGTGGCAATAGAGATTGGTACTGATGATTTAAGTAGCCCTACAATGGTTAGAGAGTTTGCCCAAAGCTCATCAGGTAAGAAATCAGGGATTGAGAAACTTTTATCCTGGTCAAACAGTGCAACAGACAAATCCTCCCTACAATATTCTCTTAATACATCAAGGAATAATGGAGTTAACAAGTTTTCATCAAGTGTGTCAACTGTAATCATATTGTCTGGCATACAGTGAATAATAATTTTCAATTTACATAACAGATCTCTACCGAAAAGATTAATAGGAGATTGGGGTATCCATAATGCATGACTGTGATGGAACCAACAGTAACCTCAAATGGAGATAGCAGAGGGTCCACTTGACTATGTCCCTCAAGTCCCACCATTGGCATTCTTTAAACAGACAGTGATGCTCCAGTATCAATTAAACAACAATATTGTGCATCTTCAGCATATAGAATAACATTAGGTAAGGGAGAGGCATGAAAGGATAGAGCAGATGCAAGAGTCTCATTTGAAGTTACAGATACTTCATTCTCTGCCTGTACCCTGACACCATCATGTTGCAGCAATTTCCTTATTTTCAGCACTCCAGTTCCCATATATATCCTGATCCCTGACTTGTCTTGCTCCTTGAATATTCCCAAAATTTATTTTTTAAGGTCCCCCTTTTTCTTATTATATTCCTTGACCATATGTCCCCTCTTTCCACAATAGAAATAGTACCCTCTCAGCCTGACTCTTTAATCTTGAGACATGTGTTGCATAATGACTTTTGTCTTTTTGCCAGACTTCTTTGTTTCTTCCTCCTTATCTTTCCCTTCATACACATATAAAGCAATTACCTTCAATTCCCCAGTGTTCTTTTCATGCCATCTTGGACAATATTTCAAAAAATCCTTGATATTTGGGAGTGACTGATTCACAAAGGCAGCATTTATTATCCTAGCATTTCTTGGGTTTATGGGAGTCTAATATTGCAAATCTTATTAATTTATACAACCCCAGGTTGGAACTGAAAGGGTTATCCATTCATCTAACCTTTTGGGGTCCTCCCTGGGCAACTGTTAGAGAAAAGGGGAAAGTATAACAACTATCAAGGGTGATCAGGGTTGGTGTTCCTCCATCACCTGCAGCTAGGGAGAATACAGATGGATACATTCACATCACTGTATATCTATATCTCCCTAGGCCATTTTTGTTTATAACATATGTCTATATGGAAAGAGGATTTCTATAATTCTCAAAATTTATTCTTAGTAGTAGAGGAGATAGAAGGAATTTATTCAGAAAGAGGGTGGAGAAGTAAGCTGATTATAATGACATAATGTATATGATGATATGATGTATATGTAAATGTGATGATATGGAATGACATGTATGTGTGATATATATGCATATGAATGACATGTCAAAAACCAATCAAGGGCTGAAAGAGAGGGTTGCACTGAGAGGAAAGGGAAGGGAGAGATAGAATGGGGTAAATTATATAACATAAAGTGGCGTGAAGGTTAAAACCAGTATGCTCAGTGGGGTAAAGAATTCTATCTTACCCCACAGAGAAGTAGAATGGGAATAAGACAAGAAAAGGAGAAGATAATTGAAGGGAGGTGGAAGGGAGGGGGTAACAAAAAGAAATATACTGCTGAGGAGAAAGGGAATAGAGCATGATGTAAAGGAGATAATATGATGGAGGGCAATTCACAGTTAGTAATCATAACACTGAATGTGAATGGGATGAACTCACCCATAAAATGGAAGCAGTCAGCAGAGTGGATTAAAAACCAGAATCCTACTACATGTTGTTTTTACAAGAAACACATTTGAAGCAGGGTGACACACACAGATTCAATGTAAAAGGCTGAAACAGAATTTATTATGCATCATCTAAAGTAAAAAAAGTAGGCATGGCAATCACGATTCCAGACAAAGCTAAAGTAGAAATTGATTTGATTAAAAGAGATAAGGAAGGACATTACATATTGTTAAAGGGTACTATATACAATGAAGTAATATCATTACTAAACATTTATGCACCAAATGGTATAGCATCTAGATTTCTAAAGGAGAAAATAAATGAGCTTAAGGAGAAAATAGATAATAATACCATACTAGTGAGGTATCTCAAACATCCCCTTTTAGAACAAGATACATCCCACCAAAAAATAAATAAGAAAGAAGTAAGGGAAGTGAAAGAAATGCCAGAAAAATTAAAGTTAATAGATATCTTGAGAAAACTGAACAGGAATGAAAAGGAATATACCTTCTTCTCAGCAGTACATGGTACTGTAATTGGGGTATTTGAGAAATGGGATTAGATGGGATTAAATGGAATACATTGGGCCAGTATCAAGGGTTTCACACTGTGTGAGAAAGGGCCTAACAGATAGACCTGACTAGGCCACAGCCTGTTCTGAGACCAGCATACAGATAACCAAAGTCACAGTAAATGGGAAGTATATTTGATTTCCAAAGGGAGAGGTTAAGAGGGAAAGGGGAAAATCCCTGATACTGTTATTAGCTAAGTACCCCAGAATCTAAAGTCTTCTCATGAAGAGTCTTTAGAGGTTTAATTTCTACTATTATCACCCTCTCCTTACTATTTGTACACCCAGTCCCTGTTCTAGATATCCTGCACTAAAACTCTCTCTTAGTTGTTACTAGAAATGTGGGTCTATAATAGATCAGGCAGGGACCCAGAGAAAGGTCCCACATCCAACTGGACTCAGACTCTGCTTACTGACAGCTTGATGCTGATGCAGGATAGTGCCAGGCTCTTAGGATCTTCTCCAAAAACACACAGCACAAGGACAGCAACACAGGCAGCAATAAGAATAGGATCAAACTCTCAGGTCTTGGCATCCACTCCCTCCATGTTAACATCCAGAGAGAGACAGACAGACCTAACAGTCTCTGAGATTTAGTTTATCCCTTCCCTGTAACATTCTAGAATCTTTCTCTGTTGGCCTCATGCATCTGTCTTCTGCAAACTTACATTTTCCTCCTAAACTTATCTTTTCCTTATAACATATTCAAAGATATAATATATAATATATTTGTAATGTATACAAAGATAGCCATTTACTAGGGTATAGAAATATTGCAAACAAATTCAGAAAAGCAGAAATAATAAATGCAACTTTTTCAGATCATAATGTGTTAAAAATTGTACTTAACAAGGTCCATGGAAAGGCAAATTTAAAATTAATTGGAAACTAAATAATCTAATTCTTCAAAACTGGTGGGTCAAGAAAGAAATCATAGAAACATAGAATGACAATGAGGAGACAACATATCAAAAAGTATGGAATACAGTCAACGTGGTACCCAGGGGAAAATTTATATCACTGAGTGCCTAGAGCAACAAAATTGAGAAGAAGATCAATGAATTAGGCTTGTAACTTTAAAAAAAAGAAATAGAACAAATTAAAAATCCCCTGATGAAAACTTAATTGGAAATCCTAAAAAATTAATAAAATTGAAAGTAAAAGAACTATTGAACTAATAAATAAGACTAGGAGCTGGTACTTTGGGAAAAAAACCCATAAAATAGATAAAGTACTGGTTAATCTAATAAAAAAGAAAGAAGAGAATAAAATTAACAGTATCAAAGATGAAAAGGGTGATCTTACCTCTAATGAAGAGAAAATTAAGGTAATTATTAAAAATGATTTTTCCCAATTATATGGTAATAAATAAAGCAAACTAGGTTAAATGGTTGAATATTTATAAAAATATAAATTGCCTATATTAACAAAAGAGGTAATAGAATACTTAATCTCTTTTCAGAAAAAGAAATTGAATGAGCCATCAAAGAACTTCTTAAGAAAAAAATCCCCAGTGCCAGATAGTGAATCCAGATAGAAAGGAATTCTATCAAACATTTAAATAACAACTAATTCCAATACTATACAAATTATTCTACAAAATAAAGAAAGAAGGAGTCTTACCAAATTATTTTTATGCCACAAATATGATATTGATTCCAAAGTCAGGCAGACAAAAAACAGAGAAAGAAAACTACAGACCAAACTCCTTAATGAACATAGATGAAAAAATCTTAAATAAAATACTAGGAAAAGACTATAGCAAATTATCATGGGGCAGCTGGGTAGCTCAGTGGATTGAGAGTCAGGCCTAGAGATAGGAGGTCCTAGGTTCATATCCGGCTTCAGACACTTCCCAGCTGTCTGAGTCTGGGCAAGTCACTTGACTCCCATTGCCCACCCTAACCACTCTTCCACCTATGAGCCAATACATAGAAGTTAAGGGTTTAAAAAAATTATCACAAGGTTTATGTATTATGACCAGGTGGAATTTAGAGCAGGAATGCAAGGATGGCTTAATATTAGGAAAACCATCCACATCAAACCTACAGAAATCACATGATTATATCAATAGATGCAGAAAAAGCTTTTGACAAAATACAATACCCATTCCATGGGTATCCATATTCTATAGGAATAGAAGGGCCATTCTTCAAAATAATAAAAAGTATATATTTAAAACTATCACCAAGTATCATCTATAATGGGGAACAGTTAGAAGCCTTCCCAATAAGATCAGAAGTGAAACAAGGATGTCCATTATTATCTCTATTATTTAATATTGTTCTAGAAACTCTAGGGATAACAATTAGAGAAGAAAAAGGAACTGAAGGGATTAAAGTAGGCACTGAGGAAACTAAACTATCACTCTTTACAGATGATATCATGATATACTTAAAAATCATATAAAATCAACTAAAAGGCTAGTAGAAATAATTAACAATTTTAGCAAAGTTGCAGGGTGCAAGATAAACTGACATAAATCATCAGAACTTTTGTATGTTTCCATTAAAACTCAGCAACAGAAGTTAGAAAGAGAAACTCCATTTAAAAATCAATCTAGACAATAATAAAAATATTTAGGAATCTATCTGCCAAGATAAACACAGGAATTATATAAACACAACTACAAAACACTTTTCACACAATTAAAACTAAATCTAAATAATTGCTCTTGGATAGGATGAGTTAACATAATAAAAATGACAGTCCTACTCAGAATAATCTCCTTATTCAGTGCCATATCTATCAAACTACCAAAAAACTTTTTTATTGAATTAGAAAAAAATTATAACAAAATTCATCTGGAAGAACAAAAAATCAAAGATATGAAGGGAAATAATGAAAAAATGTGAAGGATGGGGACCTAGAAGTACCAGATCTTAAACTGTATTATAAAGCAGTGGTCATCAATGCAATATGGTACTAGCTAAGATATATAAGGGAGAATCAATGGAATAGACTAGGGGTAAATAATCTCTGCAGGATAGTATATGATAAACCCAAAGATCACAGCTTTTGGGACAAGAACTCATAATTTGATAAAAACTACTTTGAAAATTGGAAAGCAGTATGGGAAAAATGAGGTTTAGATCAACATCTATACCAAGATAAATTCAAAATGAGTAAATGACTTAAATATAAAGAGTGAAATCATAAATTAATTAGGTGAACTTAGCATAGTATATCTGTCAGATTTGTGGGAAAGGAAGGAAAGAGATAGAGAACATTGCAAAATGTAAAATGAATTACTTTTATTACATTAAATTAAAAAAAGTTTTGTACAAACAAAATCAATGCAACCAAAATGAGAAGGAAAGCAACAAACTGGGGAAAAATCTTTCTAACAACCTAAGAGATTGACCAATATGACAGCAAAGGAAAGAGAAAAATGTTGGCAGGGATGTGGCAAAATTGGGACACTAATGCCCTGCTGGTGGAGTTGTGAATTTATCCAACCATTTTGGAAGGCAATTTGGAAATTTCTGCAAAGGGATTTAAAGGAATGCTCATCCTTTGATCCAGCCATACCACCACTGGGTTTTTATCCCAAAGAGATAGTAAGGAAAAAGACTTGGACAGAAATATTTATAGCCGTGCTCTTTGTGGTGGTAAAAAATTGGAAAATAAGGGGTGGCTATCAATTGGGGAATGAGTGAACAAATTGTGGTATCTGATGGTGATAGAATACAATTGTGCTGAAAGGAATAATGAACTGGAGGAATACCATGTGAACTGGAACAACCTCCAGGAATTGATATAGAGCAAAAAGGAGCAGAACCAATAGAACATTGTACACATAAACTGATACATTGTGGCACAATTGAACATAATGGACTTCTCTACTAGCAGCAATGCAATGATCCAGGACAATTCTGAGGGACTTATAAGAAAGAACACTATCTATATCCAGAGAAAAACTGTGAGAGCAGAAACACAGAGGAAAAACATATGATCGATCATGTAGTTTGATGGAGATATGATTAGGTTTTTGATGTTAAAAGATTACTCTTTTGCAAATATGAATAACATGGAAATAGATTTTGAACAATGATACATGTATAACACAGTGGGATTGCTTGTCAGTGCCAGGAATAGGGAGGGTAGAAGGGTGAGAAAAATCATGACTCTTGTAACCATAGAAAATACTAACTAAAATTTTTTTTTAATATGGCATTTTTCTTAATTGAGGCTGATGGTGGGTAACTGCAATATTGTTGAACCTGTCCTACATCCTTCTAGGATATAAGGTACATTGAATGGATCTTGATGGTTAATCAAGGACTTGCTATGATTTTAATTTATATTTAAAATTTATTTTTCTCTCTCTTCCTGTTTTTTGGAGTATTGATTCATATACCTTATAGCTTAATTATGCATTCTTTGTCAGTGCTATTGTTGATAAATATGCTCCTGAGGGGGTGGATTGTGTAATTATCCTAAAATTCCAAAGCTTAAGTTCTTTTTAAAGACATTTTAGGAAAAGACAATCACCAGTGCTCTGAAACAGGAAAGCATATCTTCTGGAGAAGATGCCATAGGATGCTTGCAGGAATCAAACACTACCTTAGGAGATTTGGAGTGAAATTTTTTTGATATATTGAACTGAGCTGAGGGAGGGGATGAGCCCCCCATTAATTCTGATTGTAAATACTTATACCAAAAAAGAAGAATCACCCCTAAATGACTCTTTGTCAATGTGCCTATCAATCTTTTTTCTCTGCTCTTTCTTTTTATTCCCCAAATTGTAATAATTCCCTCTAGGAAATGTATGATATCTTTTGTGCTCTTATGTCACCTGGTGAGAAAATTCTAACTCCATATGTGGAATGATTCTTTGGGAACATAGACAAGTTAATCTGGAGAACTAAGAGATTTAATATGCTGATCTCCCAAAGAATCAGAAGAGGGGATTATGTGAAGTAAAATTATCTACAAGACCTCTAACTCAATCCAATCCTGGAAGGCTCACTCCAGTGGATAAACGTAGGAATCAGAGTTACTTTCCTGAAAGAGCAATAAGTGTCCCAGCATCAGTGTCATCTAACTCAGGCATAACTTTGTAGACATTTGAAAGCCATTGGCTTATGTTCTGGAGATGGGAGAAACAAATGTTTTGTAAAACCATTAAGAAAAGCTGAGAACTGTCTTTCTCCAGACTGGTCTCTTGAACTAATTGTTCTTGGGCTGACTCTAAGCCCTCTCATCTGAGATGACTAAGTGTACTGGTGCAGTGGAGGATTGAATTTTTACCTAAAGTTACAGAGGCTAAAACCTACTTTTTTCTTTTTCTCTTTACTAAATAATACTTATTAATCTAGTAATAAGCCTCCAGAGTAATTTTTGTTTAAAACAATTACAAGGAATCTTCAGTCTTATTGGCTTTTGTCTTTCCAGTGGATAATGATGATTCTGGAAGAGAGTATGAGGTTGATGACTTTCCAGTGGATAATGATGATTCTGGAAGAGAGTATGAGGTTGATGACTATGTGCAACTTTGCCTTACTTAAATCCAACTCGCCTTCTTGATTTCATTTGAAAAGAAAGGAAGAACAACAGAACAACCCTCTTCTTTTTAATGGGATTGATTCAAATTTTATAAATTTTATTAGGTTTTTCAAAGAAGAAGCATTTTTATTATCACTTCCAAAGTTATGATGGTTTCCAATTTATGTATCTGTACTCTAAATTTAACACCTCCTCTGTTATGCTTATTTTTAGTTTAATTATTTTCTTTCTACTTAAAAATACCTTTAGGCAAAGTGATTAATGTTTGAGGTAATATGGAAAAAGGGGGATACTAAAACACTGTGGTTGGAACTGTGAACTAATTGAACCATTATGAAAAACAATCTGAAATTATGCCCAAAGAGTTATAAAATTGTTTATACTATTATACTATTTGACTCCATGATACCTCTATTATATTTATTTCCTAATGTGATCAGGAAAAAAAGGAAAAGAATCACTGTTGATTTTTTAAAATATGTGTGTATGACCCTAAGTGCTAAAAGTTTTTATTTAAAATAATTATCTATTGCATGCACAACCTATATCATATTATATGCCATCTTGGGGAATGGGGGGGAAAGAAAGAACATAGATTATAAAATGTCAGTAAATGATTATTAAAATTGCAAAAAACAAAAGAAAACACCTTTACCTTTCATCTTAGAAACAATACTGTGTATTGGTTCCAAGGCAGAAAAGAAGGGCTAGGCAATGAAAGTTAAGTGATTTGTCTCTAGGCCTGGCTCTCAATTCACAGAACCACTTAGCTGCCCTAATTTACTTTCCTTTTAAAAATATATATGAAGTTCAATAATCTTAAATATTTTTATTGCCTCAACTATTCCAGAAAATTTGGGATGTTTTTTTCATTATCATTCTTTTCTTTTCTTTTTTTATAATTTGTTCTTTGATCAATTTATTATTTATTATTTCATTGTGAAGTCTCTATTTATATCTCTGTGTTTTGTTTGTGCTTCCTGAGCTGATTACAATTTTAATCACCTTATGAGCTGCAATGGATGGGTTTATGATCTGCCTTTTTACATTTGTTGGCAATATCTCTGTGACCTTTGTGTCAGTTTTTTAAAACAATGTCTAGAGATGCCATGATTTATGTCTATTTTTAGCAGTCCTTTTTATTAGACATCATGAGTGTTTTAACTTTAATTTCCTCATCAATGTATTTATTTTAGTGTTTTCATATTTGCTTCTCTTAGATTTATCCAAAGTTGAGAGAGGATCATTGGATTATCATGCTGCCATAATATTACTAACTATATTTTTGTGGTTCTGTTCATTTTACTTTGATAAATTTATGAGCTAAGGCATTTATAGCACACATCTGTAATACTGATATTGACTTACCTCTGGTTTCTTTCAGCATGATATTGTTTGATATTTTATTCATTTTTTTGCTGTGAATGTTTGTTTTTCCTGTGTCTAATAGCATTGAACTCAGCTGATGCATATTATATTTTTCCACTAAATTTTTAGGTTTTAAATTATTTTTCTTAAAAAAAAATATATTGGGAGTTCCTTTTCTTATTCATGGATTGACATAATACATTCACAATATACTTAAGACTTAGATTTATGTCCCCCCCATTTGTCCATAATTTTTTTTTCCAAATTAGAATTCTCCTTCTCTATAAACACAGTATTTTGTCACTTCAGGTATTTTAGCCTAAGTTATTTAAAATAATTCTGCTCTTACCAGTTTTCCTCCCTTCTAGTTTCAAGTATTGCCCATTCTATTAGTTAACCCTTTCAATAGTTTTGGATTTTTGTTTAAATTATTAGTGACTTTTCTTTATTCCTTTTGTCCAGTTATTTATTTTCCCTCCTTTTTAAATGAAAATTTAATCAAATAAACCACCCCTTTTTTTGTCCCTTCAACTAGTTTTATTTCAGTTCTGAAAATGACTGAAATTGTTTTGTCTTTTGTATATTTCCAATTTTGGAGAAGTTTTGAGATGTCATTAGGATCAGATAAAATACCTAGTCACCATAAAATGAATCAGAGCTATTTTTTAAATTTTATACATTTTAAAGCTTTACTGTTGTATTTGTAGGATTTCCTCACAAACCCTTTATTAGAACAGAGTTTTATAAGGTTTATTTGGGCCAAAGATAAAGATGTTGACTTTTTTTCCTATTGTCATTTATTTATTTATTTAAACCCTTATCTTCTGTCTTAGAATCAATACTATGTATTGATTCTAAAGCAGAAGAGTGGTAAGAGCTAGGCAATGGAGCCTTGCCCAGGCTTTCATAGTCTGAGGCCAGTTTTGAACTTAGGACTTCCTATCTCCAGGCCTGGCTCTCAATCCACTGAGGCACCCAGCTGCCCCTCCTATTGTCATTTATTAAGACTATTAAGCAAGTAATGCATTCTATTAGGAGAATTTAACTGCTTTACTCTAGATATTTACAATTTTATTTACAATTTCAAATTCTCCTCTCCTCTTCTCCTTCCCATTGGGAAAACAAGAACCAGAAAACTCATTAAAATATGAAGTCATATAAAATAAATTTCCCATTAGTCATATTCTTTCCTAAAAATATGGGGGAAAGGAAGAAAGAGAAAAATGGTCCTGCTGCACTCAGAGTCTATTTGGTTTTTTTTTTCTTGAGGTGAATAGTTTCATGAGACATTGAAATTATGATGAGTCATTGTGTTAGTAAGAGTTGCTACATCTTTCACAGCTGATCATCCCTTTACTATTGTCACTACTAAGTAAATTGTTCTGCTCATGTCACTTTGCATCAACTTTTATGTCTTCCTAGGTTTTTTCTGACACTCATTCATTTCTTAAAGCACAATAGCCTTCAAGCATATTCATATATGATAACTTCTTCAGCCACTCCTTAATTGATAGATACAACCTCAGTTTCTAACTCTTTGCCATAACAAAAGGAATTGCTATAAATATTTTTTTTTGCATATGGATCTTTCCTCTTTTCTTTGATCTTTTTGGTATATAGAACTAGTAGTGATATTGCTGGGTCAAAGTTTAATAAAATTTTGGGCATAGTTTCAAATTGCTTTTCAGAATGATTGAACTAGTTTATAGTTCCTTCTGAAATGCATTAACTTCTTACTTTCCCATATTCCCTGAGGCATTTGTGTTTCTTTTTCCGTTAACTTAGTCTATATGATGGATGTGAGGTCTTTCTTTTAAATTATTTTAGTTTGAATTTCTCTAATTACTAATTATTAAGAAAATTTTAATATAACTATTTATGGCTTTGATTTCTTTCTCTGAAAGTTGACTGTTGATATTCCTTATTTATCAGTTGGGGAATTGCTTTTCTTTTTATAAATTTTACACAGTTTATTATATATTTGAGAAATTAGATCTTTTTCAGAGAAGCTTGCTGTAAAGGGTTCCACCCCCAGATTTGCTGTTTTTCTTCTAATTTTAGCTATATTTGACTTTGTGTAAAACCTTTTTATCAGTTTAATCAGTTACCCAATTAATCTCTATTGATTGTCTGATTTTTGTTTGGTCATGAACTCTTCCTCTCTCTATATATGACAAAATTTTTTCCATACTCCCCTATTTTACTTATTATATTACCGTTTATATCTAAATCAAGCCCACATTTGAATTTATGCTATATGATGTGACATGTTGATTTGTGCTCAGTTTATGCCAGAATACTTTTCATTTTACCCATTAGTTTTTAATCAAATTTTCAGTTATTTCTCTAATAATTAAAAACTTTGACTTGTTCAAAATATGATTGTTGAGCTCATTTGCTTCAGTATTCTCTAAATTTGAACACATGTCTTCTCAGTTCCTATAGTGGCTATCTATGGTTGTGTCATTCTTTTTTTGCTCACTTATTTAAAAAAAATTTTTTTTTAGTGGTTAATAGGCTTAATTGTTTTTGTGCTTTTATTTACTCACCCCTGCTTGGTTCTTCCAATTTCTATAATTCTGGGCCAGGATTTCCTGTTCCAGAGCCAGGATGGTGGAGTAGAAGCAGGAAAGCTCAAAACCACTATGAGAATCCTCTCCAACCAATCTTAAAATAATGCCACAAAATGAAAACAGGAGTGAAAAAACCAACAAGGAGACAGACTGAAGCAACTTTCAGAAGAGAACAACTTGAAAGGTAAGCAGAGAATGTATGGGGCACTGTGGTGAGAGGAGAGCACACCCAGCAGGAGGCAACAGCAAGGAGTAAGGAGCATCCTAACAGCAAATTCCTCCCCCATCTACTGTTCCATATTCTGAAGTTGGACCCCCCAAGCCCACATCTAGAACCTGAGATCCTGTCTGGGACAGAAGTAGTCCAACCCAAAGTACACCCCTTAAAGTTCTAAGCAAACCTATGGTGAGGTCCATAGAAGTCTGGCCCATGGCAGTCTGTGCTGCACAACCTGATCTGTGTGGGCACAGAGTAAAGCCGAGAGTCCCAGCCTGGGCTTGTGCTAAGGACATAAATCCCAATTTGAGGTCATTAGTTGATCTGGAGCTGGGCATCCCAATCTCTGGCAGAGAGAGTCCCCAGAGTTGAGGAAACCTGGCTGACCCTCACCAAAGCTCAAGGTGGAGCCCAAGGGCAGAGAAGTCTGCTGTGTGCTGTGTGTCTTATTCGATCAAGCTCAGAGTGAGTCCAAAAGTCTACACTCAAGCCTAAGGCTAAAATTTGATCTATTAGCAGTCTCAAGGGGGTAATTGAATCAATAGTGGGAGGTGGCTCTCAGAGGTCCCAGCCCACAGACCATCATAGGATAACTGTAAAAAAAGAATATGGGAGGAGACCCACAGATATGGATAGTGAAAGATCCACTCAGGCATCCTCCTGAATACCCAGCTGAGTATTCTAACCTTGAATTAGTGAGAATGAAACTGAATTACTTTGTCTCACTGGGCCAGTTGAGCAAAGGTCTTGGAGATAATTGTTATAAAAAACAATATTTCTTTTATTTTAAGAGGGAATACAAACCAAGGATCAGAAGAAGGGGTCTCTAACTCTAAGGGATCTAGCTAATTTCCCACAATCCTCTACATCCTTCATAAGAGGGAGCTTTCTGGTCTTCTGGCTAACTTAGCTCCCTGCTTCTATCTAGGTGTCCCCAAAACTGACTAAATTAACTATCTATGACCCTTAGTAGTTGGTTTGATTTATTCCCCAAAAGCAGTCTCCAAAAACCATTATGAATGAACTCCAATTCACCCCAGTGGGGGTCTGACCTCTAAGGTAAAACCTCAAAGATGATATGACAGGATTTTTTTAGATAAGCCTTCTGAAAAGCACAACAGGTAGGGTCAGATCATTTTCTAAATCTTTACCACTTAAATAGAGTACCTCCAAAGATGAATTGGGGGTATACTCTTTCTCTACAATGAGGTGAGGTACATGAACTCTAATAAGCTTGCCTTTCCTCCACCATTCCTGGACAAGAAACCCTTAACTTCTGAAAGGAAGTCGTCACTCTAGCAGTTGTCACTTCCAAACTGTTCCTCCTCTGCCTTCTGCCTGCTAAACTTCTTTCCCTTGAGTTCCTAGTATATACCTTAAAGGCAGCCTTCCACTTCTCTTAAATCTTAACCTATCTCTATTCTTTTCCCATTACAACTGAAACTTGCAGAAACTCATAAATAAGGCTAAGGATAACATAAAGAAGGACTGAAGTTTAAGAGGGTGCCCTAACCTCCTGGAAAACAGACCCTACCTTTAAAAAAGCTGGGGAAATGAGCCAATATTTTAAAAAAAACCACTTAACCGTAGGGAATTTTTATGGAGTCAAAGAGCTAGGCACAGACACAAAAGGGAACAGTGAAAGTAAAGCAAACACAAGCAAAGTCCAAAAGAAAAATATGAATTGGACTCAGATTCTGGAAGAGCTCAAAAAGGATTTCATAATTCAATTAAGAGAGGCAAAGTAAAAATGAGGAAGAGAAATGAAAGCAATGCAAGAAAAAATGGGCCAAGTGAAAAAGGAGGCTCAAAAGCTGACAGAAGAAAATCACTTCTTAAATATTAGAATTAGGCACATAGAAGCTAATGAATTCATGAGACATCAAGAAAAAATAAAACAAAATCAAAACAATGAAAAAAACAACAGAATAAAATGTGAAATGTCTCTGAAAAAAACAACTCACCTGGAAAATAGGTTAGGGAGAGAAAATTTAAGAATTATTGGACTAATGAAATCCACAATTAAAAAAAAAAGCCTAGACATTCTAATACAAGAAATTTTCAAAGAAAACTGCCCAGACTTTCTTGAACAAGGAAGTGAAATAGAAATAGAAAGAATCTACAGATCATCTCTAGAAAGAAATCATCAAATAACAACTACCAGGAATATAATAGCTAAATCCAAGGGCCCTCAAGGCAAGAAAAAGTACTGCAAGCAACCAGAAACAATTAAAAAACATGAAGCTAAAATCGGGATCACAGAGGACTTAGCAGCTTCCACATTAAATGATTGGAAGGCATGGAATCTGATATTTTTGGAGGACAAAGAGAAGTGGGGGGAGCCAAGATGGTGGCTTAATAGCAGCAAAAGCTGAAACCACTGTGACTATCCTTCCAAAACAATCTTTAGAAGGAGCCTCAAAATGACAGAAGTGAAAGCAGGACAAATGAGCAGGTTCTCCCACCAAACACAACTTGAAATGTAAACTGAGAGAGTTGATTTTCATGGGATAAGGGGGAACTGGAAGCAAAACTACAAACAGAGGAGTGCTGGCTAACCAACTCCCCAACTACTGTGCTGAATTCAGAACCTGGTCATGAGTCAACTTTGAGAACCCAGGACATAGGATCAACAAGGGAGCATCTCAGACCCATCCCTTGATTCCTGGGCCCTGGCATCAGCCCAAAGTGAGGTCCAGAAGTACATCTGGCTGGGCCCTTTCAAGCCTTCTTGGCCAGCTGTGTTGAAGAGAGGCTTGGGGCAAAAGTCAGCAGAGGAAAAAGAATTGGCAAGCAGCTTTCAGAATTCCTAGTCTATAGGCAAAAAAAAAAAAAAAAAAAAAAAAAAAGGCGGGAAGATGAACAAATAGCAAAAGAAACTGTAGGCTCTCAAAAATATCTATAAGGAAAAAGCAAAGAACAGAATCAATAGATAATGAAACCCAAGCAACCACATGCAAAATTTCAAAACCCGCCCCCTCCCCAAACAGGAATTGGTTACAAGCTCTGGAAGAAGTATAAAAGGAATTAAAAAAAAATAAAATAGGCTAAGGAAAAATGGGAAGAAAAACTGGAAGGACAAAGACCTAGGTTTACAACCCAGAGTCACCTACCTAGCAAACCTGAGTATATTCTTTATGGTCATTCAATGAAAGAGAAGATTTCAAAGAAGTCCTGAGAAAATGCCCAGATCTAAAGAGAAAATCGTAAGTCCAAACACAAGACCCTAGAGAAGGCAAAAAAGGTAAATAAGAAAAAGAAATTTTATGGGACTCAGTAAAGTCAAACTGAATGTATTCCTACATGCAGAGAAGATATTTGTAATTCTTAAAGATTCTTATTAGTAGTAGAGCAGTTTGAAGGAGTAGAATTAGGCAGAGGGTGGGGAAATAAGCTGATTAGGACGATATTATATGCAAAAAAAATAATCAAGTGGTAAAACAGAAGATTGCACTGAGAGAAAATGGAAGGGATGAAGATGATGTTGTTAGGGTCCATTTTGGGGTGAGCCCAAGGAGACAAGACAGACGATGCAAAACACACAGAGAGTGTGTTTATTAAGCTACACACGTACATACGAGGGGGAAGAGACCGAAAGGAGTGGTCTCCCCCCCTAAGTAAATTCGCAACACCCTCTATATAGTTCATAGCAAGATTTAGAGCAAAGGTGGTTATCACTCTAAGGGCATGGTCTATAGGCTCGCGCAGGGGCCCGTTGGGTGGGTTGTATACAAGGTCTTATCTAGGATATGCACTTCAGCTTGCAAGGGGTCTTATCTAACATACACACACAGCCTGTAGGTTTGGGCAAGGGTCAGTTTGGCCATCCACATTCCACACTTTTTTTTTTTTTTTTGTCTAGGGGTCAGGGGGAATCGCCTGGTGCTGGCGCTGAAGAACTAGTACCTGTATGGTATTTAGGTGGTTCTTCACAAATCTAACTAGGGCATTTAGGATGTAGGGAAAAGTACAAGAGGTCTGAGAAGAGAAACTTTTTCACTATGGGGGTACAATGTTCTATGCTGTCTCTGGGGTACAATGTCCCACAAGGTCCCATGCCGTCTCCCCTCCCCTCCTCCAAATGCTTAGAGAGTCCCTGATAAGTCCAGCTCTGAGAGGGGGAGCAAGAGGAGGAGCTGTGGGCACAGGGTCTTCAGGGGCACCTCTGCAGCGAATGCCAGGGTCCTGAAGGCTTGGAGACCAGAGACTGTTTCCCCAGACTGACAGACAGGTCACAAGGGGGGAGCATCCATCCCTAAGGCAGAAGGATAGAACCTAGGACTGGGGCAAAAACTAGAACACCAGATACAAAAGGAAAAAATTAGCACATTAGAAACTGATATTAAACATTAACATTTGGGTATCTTAGCCAATAGATTTTATCCCCCAAAATTATTCTCTGACAGGAATTGAACCTTTTAGGAAATTCGATCCCTAAGTTGTTTGCAGAATTGGCATGTGATGTTTTTGTTAAAAAATATCCTTTTGCAAAGCCCACATTAATATGGCATCTATAAGTACTTGAATAACAACACTTTACAGATAATTTCTTTATCCCAGATCCTGGAGGAAATCCAGAAAGCCCTGGGTTATTTCCATGCTTCAGACCCAAACTTCAGTTGTGGTAAATTAAGGCTGCAAGCTATAAGTCATCTATCACTAAACTTCACCTACTCCTCAAAGTGTGTTCCCTAACAATTTGATAATTTTCAATTATTAACTTAATAGATTGTTTGGGGAGATGGAAATATTAATTTCACAACTTGCATTAAGTGCTGATTATGGGAACTTGCTCCAAAAAGGGAAGGCAGATAGAAAAGCATTTCCTCATGTCCCAAGGGACACATAGTGAGGGGCTCCATGTACAGGCCAAAGCTGTCACTGGCTCATGCCATCCTTGTGTCACTCAAGCATTAGTAGCCTGGATGGTCAGAAGAGGTCCAGTCCAGGTTGAGCCCTAGAGAATTGCCTCTCTAACCATCACAGAACATTCTCTGTCTTTTGCAATATGTCATCATTGGATCTCAGAAGCCTTCTCCTTCCTTAAAGACAAGTCTTTTCCATTACAGCTCAGAGAAATTCTGCTAAGCAGCAGTCTTGAAACAGTTTCCATACCCTCAAACAAGCCTTTCACATCCCTACCAGTCTGATCAATCAGTTATTCTTACATATTTTGGCAATAACTAACATATCACACTCCAGTCACAAAACCTGAATTAAGGAAGAGGAGTGCTGGATTGAGTAGTTCCACAGTAAATATAAATCAGGGCTGTATCGTCTCCTGTACCTGGGCCATCTGAAAGACTAAGACAAGTCATACAGGAATCTCTTCAGTATAACTTTTCAAGAGAGTTCCAGAATCATTTGTGATTTTTCCCAACACCATATACACTAATTTTAGAAATTATCCCTAGATTAAGGATCCAATTATAAGAGTAGAACATCTATTTATTGTCTTTCACCTCCATATCTGTTCTCTTCCATCTCTCCTCCTCTCTTTCTCTTCCCCTCAAACCCTCTGCTTAAAAGGCAGAACACAACTTCCATTTACCTGTCACAAATCTGCATACTCAGGACATTTAATACCTCTTCACTTTCCTTTAGCTCTCTGTTACCATCACAAAAATAAACATACCATTTGGTATCCCTTCAAATGCTAATCAATAACTCCCAAGAATTGAGACACTGCACCTTTAGCATAGTGCTCATTATAAGATTCAGTTCATAGTACAAATTGGTAAACTGAGGTAACCACTAAGTATTGAACAAAACCGATGGTACAGTCAGGTTTACAATAAGCTTTTGCTTACATTCAAACAATACTTAAAGCACATGTTTTAGCAACAATTTACATAAAAGTCACATTTAGAGGAATATCATAAAGCATGTAGTATTACAGGGTCTATTTTCAATTACAAGATTTGAAACCTTTTAAGCACTATAAACCTTAAAGCAAGCCTTTCGGCAAACAGGCTGCTTATAATACAACCCCAAAAAACATTTTTGATCAATTTAAACACTTAACCCTATTATATTTTTTTAAACCTCTTATGATGGAAAGATAAATAAGGAGGAAAACAGTCTTATTGAGACTAACCTGGGCATTGTGCAGAGATGGCAGGGATCCTGCACCCCTTAACTCAGGCAAGCTGTGAATAAGGAACCTCCCCTTAACTCAGACAGGCTGTGAACAGGGAAATTCCCTTTCCCCTGTAACAAAAGAGATACAACTCTGGCCACATCTTGATAGCCTAAGCCCAGAGGATCTCAGACTGACCCCTCACTCACTAAATGCCTGAGTGCAAGGAGTCATGTCCACACTCTTTGAAAGAGATACTTTTAAGCTAAGCTTGGAGTTCTCTCATCCCTGAGAAGGACCTCCTTCCCGAACCCAGGGGTTCACCATTTGCACCCTTATAACAACTGTACTGCCAAAAAAACAAAAACTATTTTACAAAATATCCATGACTTTTCTATCAACTTTTACTTGCTTGAACATCTCCTTAAACCCTCTGAAGTATACAATTAAAATATACTCATCTTTAAACTCTTTAAGATCTTACTTATGTACTGTGCTGCTATGTCAGTTCCTAAATATCAAAGTGGAACAATTAAAAGTATTTCTCTCTTTTCCTTCCTGTTTTCAAGGAAGAGTTAAATAGCTTGATTTAGGTTTTTATGACTTAACAACCTTGTCTCTTATCTCTCTTTACCAAGTGAGATCACTTGCAATTTAAAATTTAGCAAGTACCAAAATCTTCATATTAAATTATTTTCAACAAACTTTAGTTTGAATTCCACAACTCCCAAACAACTTTAAGTCCTTTAGTAACCTTTCAGTATGTAAACAACTGAATTTCAAAGTATTTGCTCTTATTCCTTTTAAACCTCTGTTTAAAACAGGATAGAACCTCCAGTTTAGTTTCTTTTTACCTCAAAGCATTGCTGCATAACTGATTGAATTCCATCAATATTATTCTGATTTACCATTTGTTCTAGAATTCACACCTATTATTTCTTTATCAATTACTCTTATTTCCTCTGGCTTCTCCTCCTTTACCATTATTGTAAAAAGAGGAAAGGTACTATATTTAATTGCATGTAATCCTATTAGCTTCCTGGGCCGGTCAAATTTTCTCTTATCAATTTCATACAGTTTGCACATCATACAACCTTAACCTATTCAGGTAGAAAAACTTAATTCTCTTTATAGTCCAAATGCATACATATTTTGTATTCATTCATCATTACTTTCTAGCAATTTGAGTCTAAATACATGTTAATCTCTAGATCACAATTTCCTAAAAACAGTTCATACAACCCTAGTCAAATATAACACTATTTAGAAATTCCACCTTTTCCAAATTTTAGTACTTGTATTATTAAAATCCATGTATAGATTAACCACTTTAAAAACTTATTGTGTGTCATATGATTACTTGTTGTTAGTTCTGACAGCACATACATTAAAAGAACATCTCATTTTGAAAAATCCCAAGTTTAATTTCTAGAATAAGTTCTCAATAATAACATTCAACTTTATCTGAATAACTTTTACATTTACAAAGTAAAAACCAAGGCTTAACAAACTTCTAACCATGATTTTTTGTGTTCAGTAAATATTTCACATTTGTCTGACAACAGTTACCACAAAAATAAAATTACATTGTACCATATCAACATTATTAGCCATCCCCAACCATTAAAGTCAAATCTTAAGTGAAAATGCTTCCAATTGTGGAGTAAAAATCTTCCTTTTCTGCTCTGAATCTTTCTCTTTTTCACTCCTTTGGGGGCCCATCCAAAGGGAGAAAGAGGAAAAATCATTGAACAGATATTTGCTCTTGTCCTCTGCTGAGGATCTCTGACTGTGGGAAGTTCAATCTTTCAACTTCCCCTCTTTTTGTAATGTCCAATTTAAGAATACATAGAGACAAGACTGTGACAAAGACAACAATAAACAAAAACATACAACCTTATGACAAGCATGCTTTAAAAGGAAAAAAATCAGTTCTTTAGGATCCATGGTTAAAAAAGAAATGTTTGCTGTGAGAAAGCTCATTAAAACAGTTGCAGCACACTGTCCCCTTCAACTGAGGGTACTCAGGTACAGCAATCAGCCATCTGATTGGCTGAACTGACTTCCTTGTCCCCTAACTCTCCTGAGAAAGGGGGATTTTGATGTTTCCAATTATATAAATCAGAGGAGGTGAACGGCCAGTATTGATGAACCATTAGCCCACTAGGGACCATGGGTCCCACGGTCCAGACAGGGAGGGCCACTGTGGAGGAAGGGAACTGGCCTACTTCGGGAGCAAGAGGGCTGCGGCCCCTTGTCCGCTGGGCTGGGGAGGTGAAGATAAAACAGGGGGAACTGCCCGGGCAGGAAGTGCTGCCTGGGCTTCCCCCGGTGGGGGAGGGTATATGGGAGTTGGGGGGTTGTAAGGGGGAGATAAGGGAAGGTCCAGCAAAGATTCCTCTGGGGCTGGGAGGACTGGTGGTGCTGAGGGGTTGGGCTGTCCCTTGCTTTCAGATGTGTCACAGGCTGCTTTGTCTAGGGCAAGGGCGAGGACTTGAGCCATGGGGGAGGGAGAGAAGAATAACAGAGGAAAGAAAGATAAGAGACCAAGTAGTGTCAAGAAAAATTCTGTGGGGAGCAACCTCCAGTTGAGCCTTCTGAAGGGAACGGGGAGCCCCAAAAGGCCAGGGCCAGCCAGGCCAGAGGTCCCTCATCCACCCAGGACTGAGTAAGGCGTCCCTCAGTCAGCCCTTGGTGTCTAATCTTACAAACCCACAATTTCTCCAGAGGACTCGAACCTCTTTCTACTTTGGCGGTTTCAGTGCTTTTCCACCAGCAGGATTCGATCCTGCGCACCACAAGACTCGAACCTGTAGTCTCAGGAGGCTTCCACCCGCAGAAAAACTCCTGCGCATTCCTGGCTGGCAGGTGGGGTAACCCTAAAGGACTCGAATCTTTTTACCCCCAAGACTCTTTGGCCAGGGAGCAAAGGAAGCAACTCGTGATTCACGGGACTCGAACCCGTGACACAGCTAAATTTGGCCAGAACTGAACCTGAGCAGGAAGGGGGGAAGGGGAGGAGGGGAAAGAGAGGAGGGGTAGAGAAAAGGTATAGGCACTCGCTTCCCCGATTTCTCAGCCGTTTTCCTCTCGGAGAAATGGAGACGTGATAATTTCGGGTCTGGACTCAGAAACAGGTCAAGGAAAACAGCCAACATCAACCACCCCCTCTTGGGTTAGGTATTCACCTCTTGCCAGAGATGGACCACGGTGCTTAGGCATAGGCGGGCCGTATAATCCCCCGCCAGGCGGACGCCCTGCTACCCACATGCACAGCGTGGGCTGTTTTTCCTTGCCATCAAGGTACTCAGTCACTCAGCAGACACACATCCAGTCACACAGGTAAACCTCAGCTCCAGATACTGGTTCTGGGATTTCAGCCAATCGAGTTCCCAGACTCACTCAGGGTGGCTTCCACTCTCCGTCTGCTGTTCCTAGGGCACATTCCCACGAGGATGAGCCCCCATATGTTAGGGTCCATTTTGGGGTGAGCCCAAGGAGACAAGACAGACGATGCAAAACACACAGAGAGTAGAGCTTTATTAAGCTACACACGTACATACGCGGGGGAAGAGACCGAAAGGAGTGGTCTCCCCCCCTAAGTAAATTTGCAACACCCTCTATATAGTTCATAGCAAGATTTAGAGCAAAGGTGGTTATCACTCTAAGGGCATGGTCTATAGGCTCGCGCAGGGGCCCGTTGGGTGGGTTGTATACAAGGTCTTATCTAGGATATGCACTTCAGCTTGCAAGGGGTCTTATCTAACATACACACACAGCCTGTAGGTTTGGGCAAGGGTCAGTTTGGCCATCCACAATGTGAGGTAGGTTATTTACACCTAAAGAATTGTGAATAACTATTACAGTGGATAGGAGAATGAAGGTGGTGAAGAGCAATGCTTAAACTTTATTCTTGTAACTGACTCAGAAAATGAATAACAACCATGCTCATGGGAGTATAGAATTTTATCATCTTATAGAGAAGTAGGAGGGACATAAGACAGGCGAAGAGGGTGGTAGCAGGAGAGAGTGGGTAGTGGCAGATGATAAAAAGCAAGACACTGGTGAGGAGGAACAGAATGGAAGGAGAAAGAGCAGGACTAAAGAGGAAAATAAGGCAGAGGAGAATACACAGTTGGTAATCATAACAATGAATGTGAATGTGATGAACTCACCCATAAAATGGAAGCAGAGAGCAGAGTGTTTTAAAATCCAGAATCCTACTGTATGTTGTATACAAGAAACACATTTGAGACATGGTGACACAAACAGATTAAAGTTAAGGGCCTGGAGCAGAATTTATTGTGCAACATCTAAAGTAACAAAAGCAGAGGTAACAATCATGATTTCAGACAAAACTAAAGGAAAACCAGATATGATTAAGAGAGAAGGAAGGAACTCACATCTTGCAAAAGGTACTATAAACAATTAAGTAATATATATGCACAAAATGGCAAGGCCTCTTAATTTTTAAAGGAGAAATTAAATGAACTTCAAGAAGAAATAAACTGTAAAACTATACCAGTGGGGAACCTCAACTTTCCCTTTTCAGATCTAGATAAATCAAATAAAAAAAAACAAACAAGAAAGAATTAAAGAAAGTGAATGAAATCTCAGAAAAGTTAGAACAGATCTCTGGAGAGAACTGAGTGGCAATAGAAAGGAATATGCCTTCTTTTCAGCACTACATGACTCCTACAGAAAAGTTGATCATGTATTAAGGCATAAAAATTCACAAACAAATGCAGAAAAGAAGAAATATAATTCACAGCCAGGTGTGGAACTTGCTCCTCCCTGCCTCACACCTCAGTCTGTGACTAAATTCAATTGCTTTAATCAGGGTCTATACCACTGCAAGCAGTTTTTCCCCTACAGTTCCCAGTTGTCTGTAACAACCAACTCACATTCATGCCTAGATACTCAATGCCATCTGAATTAAAGTACCAAAAAAGGAACTAGAAAAAAAAAGAATAACAAAATTCTTAGAATTAATACTGTGATTTAGTTCCAAGCAGAAGAATGGTAAGGGTAAGGCAATGGGAGTTAAGTGATTTGACCAGGGTGACATATCCAGGAAGTGTCTGAGGCCATGTTTGAACCCCAGACCTCTTCAGATCTCTTGTCTCTAGGCCTGAGTCTCAATTCACTGAGCCACCTAGCTGCCCTCCAGATTTAATATTTGAAGTATAACTGGTAAATGATCACCTCTAGAGAATGAACTGAGAAGTGGAAACACAAAAGACATAATCTATTGTTATAAGGAAAGGAGAGAAACAGAAAAGAGAGATTTTGCACAGAGAGCAGTGTGCAGGACACAGCTGCATGCCCTGGAACCAGAGGCTGTGTTCTAAGAACGAGGGGACATTATAAGAAAAGACACAGAGAGCAGCCAGGAGGCTTTTTGGACTTCCTGTTAAGGGTAAAGCCTAAAGCTGACAACACTCCTTCTCTTGGGATCTCTACAATATGAGGAGGGGGTTTGATCCTTTTCCCTTTGAAGCCAAAGCTTCAGATCCTGTGATCCTGTTGAGACTCAGCCTTCATACGTGTCATCCAACTGTGTTCCTGTCTCCAGAGAGAGTGTTCCCAACTGCTGTTAAGATTTCTACTGGCCAGCCAGTAACTGTCTGTGAAATAGGCCTGAAGCCATCCTAGGAAGAGGTTTGATCCCTGAAATAAAGGGATCAGCCTAACTGTGCTGAGAGACTATCAATCTAATCAAACCATTATCTGGGAAAATTATTAGTTCAGGTGGTTAGCCAGGGTTTTATAGACAGACAGTATAGTGACAGGTAGCCTGAAGAGCAGAAGGCACTCCTTTGCAGGAGTTGTAGAAAAAAAGGGGTTGGCTTAGGTAGAAACTTTAGATTAGGGCATCCTATCCCTAATCCTCCCTTCAAAGTGACTTTGGTTTTAAAATAAACCATTGAACTGCTTTATAACCTGCCTAAGAGTTGGAGAAGTGCACTGAGCCTGAAGTGGCCTGTCCTCACTGTGGGATACCCTCAATCTTGGTATTTCGCATCTACAACAACACCAGTCAGATCATCCACCTATTTCACTATATATACATATCTGTTTGCCAGATGATGCCTTCTTTGGTGCAAGGAGGGCATTGACATTCAACATTTCCACTAAATGTTTCTATTAAAAGAAGCTATTTCCAATTACATCTTCTTCTCTTTAATGAAGGAGAAATTTGCATTAAGAATCAAAGGTTGTTGTCTCTTTTCTTATAAGAAGGATAAATACTAACAGTACATTATACCCCAGGATACTAAACCTATATATTAGGTCATGGACACACGTAAACATGAAATAAATTCCTTCTCTGTGGCAAATCTGGAAATTGTCTTGGGATTTCCAAATATCATATTTATGGTAGAATCCTGGTTTATATATTTTCCATACAATGCATTGGCATCCATGCTTATTTTCTGAAGCATGGTACTACTTACAACTTAAAATTTTATTTTTTATTTATTTTCAGATTTGGGGCCCCTTGCTTTCTTTTCCATTGTTCTTTTATTTTTCTAGAAGCTTTAGTATACCAAACTGTGTAACTTTTACCATGTATGGTAGAGTTTTGGATTGCTTGCCAGGTGAATCTTAACAAGATTGTGAGTCTCATTGCTTAATTACTTGTATCTAATGAGAACTGGGGCTACTGTTCTGAAAGGATCAATACCACTGGTCTTCAAAGGATGCTAAGACTTATCAAAATGGTTGAAAATTGAATGGCCTAGGAATCAGAGAACACAGATTCTAGAACCTCTTTCTGATACTAACCCTGTATCTCTTTTTCCTCTTCAGTAAAATAAAAAGACATGCCACAAGTTTAGGAGATTTGAGTTTTCCCACCCCCCCTTACTCTATTTCACCTATCCCCTAGTTAGATTTGAATGAGGAAAAAATGTGGTATAGAGGAAGGCCCTCTAGTTTTGTAGTCAGAAAAATGTGGTTTCAAATTTTGCCTCTAATTTTTTTTTTACATTGGACAAGTCACCTAATCTTGGACCTCAGTTACCTCCTTTACAAAATCAAGGAGTTGGAGTAAATAGTCCTTAATGTCTCATCTAGCTCTAACAGGAAACTAAGAGAGTGTGGTGATAGTTTGAGTAAAAGACAGTCAGTAAAATTTAGGAGCTACCAAAATTTAGAGATATAGCTCAGAATCTAAGTGGGGTACATACATGGGAATTCCAAGAAGGCAAGAACAGTTGAGGATGGTTGGAACCAGGTTATAAAAGGGGGAACCCCCAAGCAGAGCTCACTCTCTGGGTTTTTGGGAAGCTGGGAGGAAGAATGGAGGTGAAAACCAGTTACACTTAGGCTTAGCAAACCTCAAACCAGAGAGGAGCCTTGTGCTTTCAACCCTGTAGCCGTTTGTGATATCCTGTCCTCACTGAACCTGTTTACTGCTGCTACTGAAAGATCTTAAAGGCAGTTAGTTGATTCAGATAACCAATCTCTGAAGAACTTCAAAGAACATCAACAATAATCCATCTAGAGTTTATTTAGTTACTTTATTTAGTTAAAAATAGTAGCATTAGTGTAGGAATAGAAAGATCTCTGAGGGGGGGCTTCAGCTCAGCCTGGGTAAAGTCAGTCACTTGTCACAACTGATAATCAGAAAGATTTCCCAATCCCTCTCTCCCTTCAAACATCCCTTTCCCTTTGATCCCTATAGTTATTAAAAGTAATAATACTACAAAACCAGATAGTGTTTGAATTCTTCAGGTAAGAAGGCCACTGTCAAGTTGACTTACCCTGGGTAATATTCATTATCCATCTGAAGTGACAGTTGGCTAGGGAAGTCTGCTGTGTAGGCCCTTTCAGATTTAATCAATAATCCTTGGTTGTGGACTTCACTCATTATCCAGAAATATCTTTTCTTGTGAGGATACACTTTCTCTCAACTAATCCATCGTCTTGGGAGAGAATCAATCAATTCCTTTTAGGGAAACCACTGACCTTCTCCCTCAAGTAAGAACATAGGCCTCTGTGACATCTTAGGAGAGAACCCTCAACAGTTGCTATCTCTCCTGCACCTATCCCCTACTCAAGGCTGAGAGCATG
Organism: Gracilinanus agilis; assembly: GCF_016433145.1. Classification (NCBI taxonomy): domain Eukaryota; kingdom Metazoa; phylum Chordata; class Mammalia; order Didelphimorphia; family Didelphidae; genus Gracilinanus; species Gracilinanus agilis. Next base: position 292,416,280 of record NC_058130.1, on the reverse strand, counting down.
CAGTTTTACCAGCTCAAGCTTGAAGCCTGAAGCCTGCCTGCTTCATTCTTACAGAGACCTCCAAGAGAAACATCTGGATAAACATCAGGGCAAAAAAGCTTGAAGGTAAGGAAAGTGTTCTCCAGTCCAGGTGAGCAGAGTCCAACTTTAACATAAATAACAAAGTCAAGAAATTGGATGGGAAAATGGACAAAAAGCTTTAAGCATTCTAAGCTCCATCAAATCATTTGCTGTTGAGTCAGCACTCCTCTATTTTCTTCTATCTCACTGCAACAATTAATCTTTTTGGATGTCAACTGTAACAAAACAACTTATTTTCAATAACTAGGTGTAGTGATTGAATTCAATAGAAAACTTACTATTAGACTATTAGTTATTAGACTATTAGAATTCTTTCTTCAGCATGGAATCTCTTTTTTCCAGGATAAATTTGCTTAGTACCTTTATCCAAATTCTCAGTTTATAAATGTCCTTTTAAAAACTGTGATGCCTAGAATAAAACACAATATTCCAAATGAAGTATGATTAGGGAAGAACACTCTAAGAAAATCAATTCCCTATTCCCAGAACTTCTGCCACCCTATTAGTGCAGCCATTTTCCCTAGTGGCATAAAGTCTCAAAGAAATTCACCGAATCATGCTCATTCTTACTCTGAGAAGCTTTAGTGTGATTCATTACATTGTTTTGTACCAAATAGCTCCTCCATTAATTTTTGCTTGTAGTTCTTGCTTATAACAATTCCTGTTTGTGTCAGAGCAGTGCTTCTATTTTTATCTCATTGCTGTTTAGTTATTAATAATGGCCCCAAAATATAAGAGTAGTGATTTTGGTCATATGCTACATGTTTATTAAATAATGGGTGCCATTGTATGAATGATTTTCAGCTTTTGAGAAGGGTCCTGGAATATATTGGTTGCATAAATTGACACATTGTGTGTCACATCTGAACTTAATTTCAAGGCTGCAACCTTTGGGTAACCATTCCTACTTTCACCTTTGCTTTATTTCAATGAGTTCTAGCTATGCTGACTCTCCTATAATAAGAGCTCATCCTCTAGGGTGGTATGTTGGAATGTTGAATATGTAAGTGTTAAAAATTAAAGGTTGGAATAAATATATGAGTGTGGTCTCCAAAATTAATATATCTCAAGACAAAATGATTTTATAGCAGTATTTTTTATAAAATAGAGGGAAAGAGTAAGGTAGAGAAATGAGAAGGTAAGGTAAGGAATCAAGCTTAACAAGCTAAATATCTGCTCAGGCACCTGGCTTTGCTCTGGCAGGGCTCCAGAAGCCCAGATGGAGGGCCCAGAGGTAAATTAGGTATCACTCATGCATCCGCTTAGAGAAAGGGCTCTCTGGTGTTAATTTCTACAGAAGCCAGGAAAGGGAATCAGCCTTTTCACTCATCCATGTGGTAGTCCTTAAGGGAAGATCCAAGAGTAGCCTCATCATTGTTGGAGTCCCAGGTCCATGAAGCCAATCCTCCACTAGCCTTGAAAATGCACAAAGAACTCCCTCCACAGGAAGTTACAACCATTTATTTAAACATTTAATAATATTTATTTTTTAGAAAAATTAACATGGTTGCATGATTCATGCACTTACTTTCCCCTTCATCCCCGACTTCCCCTCCCCCATAGCTGATGTGCATTTGCATTGCTTTTGACATGTGTCATTGATCAAGACCTATTTCCAAATTCTTGATAGTTGCATTGGTGTGGTAGTTTCAACTCTACATCCCCAATTGTGTCCGCCTCAACCCATGTGTTCAAGCAGTTGTTTTTCTTCTGTGTTTCCACTCCTGCAGTTCTTCCTCTGAATGTGGGTAGCATTCTTTACCATAAGTCCCTCAGAATTGTCCTGGGTAATTGCATTGCTGCTAGTACAGAAGTCCATTACATTCTATTTTACCACAGTGTATTGGTCTCTGTGTACAATGTTCTTCTGGCTCTGCTCCTTTCACTCTGCATCAATTCCTGGAGGTTTTTCCAGTTCACATGGAATTCCTCCAGTTTATTATTCCCTTGAGCACAATAGTATTCCATCACCAGCATATACCACAATTTGTTCAGCCATTCCCCAATTGAAGGGCATACTCTCATTTTTCAGTTTTTTACCAACACAAAAAGCATGGCTATAAATATTTTCATACAAGTATGTTTATCTATGATCTCTTTGGGGTACAAACCCAACAATGGTATGGCTGGATCAAAGGGCAGGCATTCTTTTATAGCCCTTTGAGCATAGTTCCAAATTACCTTCCAGAATGGTTGGATCAGTTCACAATTCTACTAGCAAAGCATTAATGTCCCAATTTTGCCACATCCCCTCCAACATTCATTACTCTCCCCTGATATCATTTTAGCCAATCTGCTAGCTGTGATGTGATACTTCAGAGTTGTTTTTATTTGCATTTCTCTAATTATTAGAGATTTAGAACACTTTCGCATGTGCTTATTGACACTTTTGATTTTTTATCCGAACATTGCCTATTCATGTCCCTTTGCCCATTTATCAATTGGGGAATGGCTTGATTTTTTATACAATTGATTGTATACAACTCCTTGTATATTTGAGTAATTAGACACCTGTCAGAGTTTTTGGTTATAAAGATTTTTTCCCCAATTTGTTGTTTCCCTTTTGATTTTGACTACATTGTTTTTGTTTGTACAAAAGCTTTTTAGTTTGATATAATCAAAATCATTTATTTTACATTTTGTAATTTTATCTACCTCTTGCTTGGTTTAAATTTTTTTCCTTTCCCATAGATCTGACAAGTATACTATCCTGTGTTCACTTAACTTATTTATAGTTTCTCTCTTTATATTCAAGTCATTCACCCATTCTGAATTTATCTTGGTGTAGGGTGTGAGATGTTGATCTAAACCTAATCTCTCCCATATTATTTTCCAAATTTCACAGCAGTTTTTGTCAAATAGTGAATTTTTGTCCCCCAAATTGGGGTCTTTGCATTTATCATACACTGTCTTACTGACGTCACTTACCCCAAGTCTATTCCACTGATCCTCCCTTCTGTCTTATGGCCACTGCTTTTAGTATAGTTTAATATCTGGTACTGCAAGGCCCCCTTCCTTCACATTTTTTTTCATTATTTCTCTTGGTATTCTTGATCTTTTGTTACTCCAAATGAACTTTGTTATAGTTTTTCCTAATTCAGTAAAAAAGTTTTTTGGTAGTTTGATAGTTATGGTGCCAAATAGGTCAATTAATTTGGGTAGAATGGTCATTTTTGTTATGTTAGCTCATCCTACCCATGAGCAATCAATGTTTTTCCAATTGTTTAGATCTAGTTTTAATTGTTTGGAAAGTGTTTTGTAGTTGTGTTTGTATAATTCCTGTGTTTGTTTTGGTAGATAGATTCCTAACTATTTTATGTTGTCTAGGGTGATTTTAAATGGTGTTTCTCTTTCTATCTCTTGCTGCTGTGATGTATTGGAAATATATAGAAATGCTGATGATTTATGTGCATTTATTTTGTATCTTGCAACTTTGCTAAAGTTGTTGATTATTTCTACAAGCTTCTTAGTTGATTCTCTAGGATTTTTTAAGTATACCATCATATCATCTGCAAAGAGTGATAGCTTAGTCTCCTCATTGCCTATTTTGATACCTTCAATTTCTTTTTCTTCTCTAATTGCTACTGCTAGTATTTCTAGTACTATGTTGAATAATAGAGGTGATAATGGGCATCCTTGTTTCACTCCTGATTTTATTGGGAAGGCTTCTAATTTATCCCCATTGCATAGGATGCTTGTTGATGGTTTTAGGTATATACTGTTTATTATTTTTAGGAAAGGTCCTTCTATTGCTATACTCTCTAGTGTTTTCTTTTACTTGGAAGTTCTTGAATTTGACTATTATACTCTTGGGGGTTGTCTTTTCAGGATCTAGTGTAGAGGGTGATTTATGGATCCTTTCAATGTCTATATTGCCCTCTTGTTGTAGAACTTCAGGGCAGTTTTGCTGAATAATTTCTTTTAGTATGGAGTCCAAATTTCTATTAATTTCTCCTTTTTCAGGAAGACCAATGATTCTCAAATTGTCTCTTCTAGACCTGTTTTCTTGATCTGTCAATTTCTCATTGAGATATTTCATGTTTCCTTCTATTTTATCAGTCTATTCACTTGGTTTTATTTGTTCTTGCTGTCTTGAGAGATCATTGGCTTCTACTTTCCCAATTCTTGTCTTTAGAGACTGGTTTTCTGCTATATTCTTTTGATTTTCCTTTTCGATTTGGTCTATCCTGTTTTCCAGCTGTCTGATTTTGGTCTCTAATTTGCTTATCAATTCTTTTGATTTGGGGGCATCTTTTTTGAATTTCCCAATTCTAACCTTTAGAGATTGGTTTTCCTTTTCAATCTTGTCATTTCTGGTCTTTGATTTATGTGCCTCAGTTTCCAATTGTGAAATTCTGCCTTTTAAACTGTTATTTTCTTGCCAGATCTCTTCCATCTTTCTCGTAATCTCAGATTTGAACTCTTCAAGACTTTGTGACCCATTTTCATTTTTCTGGGAAGGTTTGGATATGGTTACTTGTTTGTTCTCTTCTGCTGTTTGCTCTGTTGTCTGGATTTTTTAGGTGTAAAAGTTGTCGAGTGTTAAAGGTTTCTTCTTGATCTTTCTCTTCTGGGGTTTCTGATTCTGGCTTGCCATTTTTAGCCTAGCTCCCTCTCAGCTTTATCCTCATACCCAGTCTGTCTGTGCTCTTTAGGCTCCTGAGGTCTCAGGTCTAGTTGTTCTCAGGGTCAAGCCCCCTTGTGGTCCCCTTGCTTGTTCTGACTGAAGGTCCTTTAACAGTCTCAGGGCACTGCTTCCACAGTCATGCACCCCTCTGCACTGGGTCCCCACTCAAGGTCCATGCCTGCTCTCAGGATCCGTGCCTGTGTCTGCTCTCAGTGTCTGTGTTCAAAGTCCGTGCGTTCTTTAGCCTCTTGGGGTCTTAAGTCTTGCTGTTCTCAGAAGCAGGCCCTGGTGAGCTGCAATGACTTAATGGGTGCCCCAAACTTGCTATAACTCTTTTGCACTGGCTTTGGCAGTGTAGATGGTGTGTGTGTTGTGGGGGGTTGCTCAGCTCACATTTTAGTGACCGCTATTTCACCCCCTTATAGCATGGAAATGCCCTGATTCCACATACCTTCAATGCTGCTCCCTGTTGTGGGGTCCCTTCTTTCATCTGAATTTGTTTTTCTATCTTCTTGATGAGTCCTATATGCGTGGGTTAGGAGAGGTCAAGCAGCTGCTTTTTACTCTGCTGCCATCTTGAGCTGGAAGCAGCTAGTTCTGATCTACAACCATTTTTAAAGACCATTATTTTTGTCACTTCCTGTACCTTCCTTCCACTTTATGTGGACCAATTGCATCTTTAGCTTTTTTTAGGCCTTCTCAGAGGGCAATCAGTTATTTTTGATTCATCATCCCACTTTTAGCACAAAGATCTCCCCTCACTTAAAGAAATATGGGGGTGTATATGCTTCTGATGATTAAATCTAAGAGTAAAGGGAGTAAGGGTAAAGGGAGAGTTAATCCCATCTTCACAAATATGGCATTTTTTTTATTCAGCATGAAATAAATAAGCAAATACCTAATAACTAGGAGGCAATACAAGTTAATATTAATTTTACTAATAAACATTTCCAAAGAAGTTGTCAGTTTGCCATTCTATTAGACCCCAGAAGACTTCTTCTAACCCAACTCACTGTTTGATCCAAACCCAGGAATTCAAGGTAACATACAGTTTTAGATAACCCTTAAGAAAAAAGAGGAGTGCAACAGCCCAATCAACTCACACTTCTTAAAACATTGGTCACTCATCAGGTTCAGTTGCAGAAACTCAGGATTGAGAGATTTGGTTCCTTCACAGAAATGAAAATTGAAATGAAGGACATGGTGTAAACTAGATGAAGGTCTTTCCTTATGTTGACTCTTGGTATATTGGTGGGCAACTCTGGTCTCATCTGACTTTAGCTAAGCCATTATGAAGAAAATTAAATTGGTAGCCTCTCTAACCAAGGACCATGGATCCTTCTTCTTATTCTGGTCATCTGACTCTAATTACTTTTTGGTCTCTGTATTTCATTTATTTGTCTTCATTTCTTATCATTGAACTTCCTCCCTGATATTCTAAACTCCCTATGGAATTTTGGCAAGAAGAATGATAAGATATTTCAAATCATTCTTTATCTTTCCTTGACACTTCCCTGTGTACTCCAAACAGTCTGTTTCATATCATTTGTATAATATAGATCTCTTGGGCTTGCTTTGGTAGCACATACATTAAAATAGATCTCCTAATAAAGGCTAAAATTAAGGTTTACCTCATCCAAAATCAAAACAAAGAAAAACAAAGTTAAATCTTTAAGTTACATATGAGTGCAAACCACAGTCACAGTGATCTTGAGTTCATCATGTAGAGAATTATTTATTAAGTAAGAATTCATTAGGAAATAGAGTTAAGTAGCATAAGTTATTGATAGGTGTATAAGAGAGTTATAAGTCAGGTTTCTCTACAATAATCTGAATCTAATCTCAGATGCATTTATGGGTAAGAGAGAATTTTCCCAGAGTGCTTTGAGAAATAGTTACCCAACTGACTTTCACTCTTTGGGCTGACCCTGTTCTGAAAGGAGATCCTAAGAGCTGCTCAGCGAGATTGGGAAAATCTCAATGTTTTTCACATCTAAAGATTCATCTAAAAGACCTAACAAGTGAAAGAGATTGTTGGGTGAAACATTGATGAAAACCCAGCAGACTTGCTGTGCAAGTGGAGACAGGCTGTGGAGATTCAAAGCTGTTTGTTCATCTATACAGCAAGGAAGAGAGAGAAACCTAACTCTTGTGTTTAATTTAGAGTAGGATAGATAGATTAAGGTTTTGGGGGATTTAGATAAAACAGGAAGTGAGAGTAGCCTCAACTCTGAGGAAGAAGATCTTTTCAGGTCAGATTTTGAGTAGAGTAAGAATTATTAGCTTAGGGACTTATATATTATAAGAATTTCTTTTCCAATTGTTTTATTTTACTATCCCTTTCATTATTTTTTTTACCTATAATAAAAATATTTTTATACAAGCTGATCTGGAATTCTTAGGCTTTTCTTAGAAGCCATTTTTCTCATACAATTACACCAACAGCCTGTCCACACAGGACAAATTTATTGGTATAACTATACTAAACCAATAATCATTAAGGGTTAGGAAACCCTTATAACAATCATGAGCTCAATTCACCTTTAATATCTAAAATTTTATTGTCAGGCTTCCTTGTTGTGGGGTAAATACGAATGTTGAAAAATACTATCAATTCATCCCAGGATACATACATTTATGAATGTATGAGTCACTTAAGAACAGACTAAGGCATGATTGTTCTGAAAAGAAAACAGAAGCATAACCCCCCCCCAAATTGTTAATACTCATAAACCTACTTAATTGTGTCAATAATTTTAATACTTTGTTATAAAAATATCTTAGTAAGTGATTAATGAATACTATCATAATAATTTAATTGGAAATTTTCTGACAACTGGTTGCCTTGGAGAAAGCTGTTACCAAGGAATCATAGTCTCAAGCTGAGAATTTATCCAGAATACTGATTTATATATGTGGAATTGTTTAACATCATCACCTCTCATTTTAAAGGAATAATAACTGGAAATTCTTTGCTTTATTTTCTCTTTGAATTGTTCAGCTCTGTATGGTAAGTACCCAATCAATAGGGGATAATGACTGACATTCTATGGGGAATTGTAACAGATGTTGAACCGTGTGTGTGTGTGTGTGTGTGTGTATATGTGTGTGGTGTGCACCAGCAAGATTTGCATGACATAAAAACTGAAAACGTGAATGGTTTGAGTGTGGATTTTTCTCTTAACACAGTTCATGCATGTTTCTCCTATTCTGCTTAGCAAATATATTTATTTCTGTTAAGAAAAAAGAAGTGTACTATTCCATAATTAATTGAACTATTGGTCACATGTGACTTTGCATTTCATATCATGTAATAATATTTTAGAAGTGAACAGTCTTTGTCTCTACAGATATAGGACAATTGGTACACAAAAGTTTTATTAATCTTTAGAAATAAAATATTTTATTGTATGAATGTCAGAAATTTTCACAGTTTTAGGACACAACCAAATAATTGATAAAATTATTTTAGAGACATAGATTGTGAAGGTAATACAAAGAAATATTAAAAAAGAAACTCTACCAAATTATATTAAAACACTAATATATAATGCTTCAAAATGAATTTTAGAACATCATAACACACAAACATATGAGGTGAAATAGTTTCCCAGCCCAAAATAGTTTAGAAGACCATCATGAAAGATCTGGTTTACTAGGGTGGAAGTGTAGCATAAATCAGCATGCAAAGGCAGGCCCCATCATGACAATAGGCCTTAGACACAGCTGAATCAGCAACAAAGACTTCTGTAACTCTCAGCCACAGACAGTAAGAGGGGTGGGACAAGTGCTCAGAAGGAAATTATGAGGATCTTTTTGCTGGCTCTGAAAGCAAGACTCATCACATTGCCCAGGTAGCATTCCTTGTTGCTAAGTAAGGAGGAGCATCATCACACACTAGCACTTGTGGATAAAAGGGATCAGAAGACTTTGGTAATGATTATAAGGGGAAAAAGAATGCTTGTGGCTGCTCATAGACCTGAGCACAGGCTAAGGGAATAATAAATACACTTCTCTTACATCATGCCACCTTGGAAAAACTGAAAGTAGATAGATTCCCTAGAGCTAGATCTCAAGGCATCTACAAAGGATCTAAAGTTTGGAACAGTGCTCTGTTCACCACATTTAGGGAGTCCAACTTTAACATTTCTTTTAATGAAAAGAAAAAGAGTGGAAAAAGTACAAACAACAAAAACAGAAACTCAACAAAGAAAGTTATTTTTGCGATGGGGAAGACCAAAATACAAGCACAGAAGATGATAAGTAGGTTAACACTGATGTATCCAAAACCTCTAAGAAAAATATGAATTGCTCTCAAGCTGGAGTGAATTAATAAAGGAGCCCTAAAAGGATTTTAAAATCAAATAAGAGAAGTAGAAGAAAAATTGGGAAAAGAAATGAGAATAATACTGGAAAATCATGAAAAAACAGTCAACAGCATGGTAAAAGAGGCACACAAAATACTGAAGAAATTAAACTCTTAAAAAGTAGGATAGACCAATTGGTAAAAGGAATACAAAATTTTACTGAAGGGAACTCCTTAAAAAGCAAAGTTGGCCAAACAGGAAAAAGATATACAAAAATGCATTCAAGAGAACTTCTTGAAAGACAGAATTGGACATATGGAAAAAAGGCACAAAGATTCCTTAAAGGAAAAAAAGCACTATTTACAAATTAATTCTAGCCAAATGGAAAGAAAGGTACAAAAGCTCACTCCAGAAAATCGTGTCTTAAAAAAAATTGGAGAAGTATGTTGCCCCCATTAGGTCCCAGTAAAATTAAAGACATCAGCTAGCTAGAGCCAGGCTTATATGATCTCACCCAAAGCACCTCATAAATTCTTGGCTGTTACTGGCTTGTTCTACCCATTGAAGCAAACATTTCCCTGAGAATCTTTGTTAGATGGTTATACGCTGACATATTGAATTATTATCCTATAGAAACTCCTATTGAGAATCACTGAAGTAGTTCATATCCATTATCCTTATCTTGTAAATCATTACTTATTATTGTCTCTGTATGAAGATTACCTAATCTCTTTACCTATGTCATTTACCCTATAAATTGTAGACCCCAACGCATTAAACTTTGTCAACACTCTAAGAGACTGTCTGTATGGTTTTTAGTCAGTATTGACCCTCCTGTAAGCCCAGGACACATTCCTCCCACCCTAGTTTGGGTGACCCACAAGTTATCTCCAGAAATGACACAACTGGAAGCTAATGATACCATGAAACATCAAGAAACAATTAGGGAAAGTAAATTTAAAAAAAAAAAAAGAGAATAAAATTTGAAATATCTAACTAAAAATCTTGATTTGGTAAATAAATGAGGGAGAGAATATCTAAGAATTATTGTACTATCTAAAAGCCATGTTCAATAAATGAGCTAAGACATCATTTTTCAAGAAATTATCAAAGAAAACTGCCCTGATATTCAAGAAGAAGAGGGCAAAATGGAAATCAAAAGAATCCACCAATCACTTCCTGAAAGAGATTCCAAAAGGATAACTCCCAGGAATATTACAGCCAAATTATAGAATTCCTAGGACAAGGAGAAAATATTCTAAGCAGCCAAGAAGAAACAATTCAAATATCATGGAGTCACTTGTCAGGATAACACAAGATTTAGCAGCTTCTCCATTCAAAAATTAGAGGGCTTGAAATACTTCCAGAGGGTAAAGGAGCTAGGACTTTAAGCAAGAATCACTTATCCAGAAAAACTAAGCCTAATCTGTTAGGGGGGAAATAGATATTCAGTGAAATAGAGGAATTTCAAATATTCTTAATGAAAAGACAAGAGTTGAATGGAAAATATGCCTTTTGAATATAAGACTGAAGAGAAACATAAAAAAGTAAACAAGAAAGAGAAATCAAGATATATAATAAGATTAAGCTGTGCACATACATAACTGGGGCAATGATTCTTGCAACTCCTGAAACTTTATCATTAGTAGGGTAATTAGAAATTGTATACATAGACAGAATGCAAGGGTATGAGTACAAATAAGGCATGAGAAAAAATAATGCATAGAGAAGAGGGAAAAGGAAAAAATAGAATGGGATACATGAAGGAGGCATGCAAGAATGGATGGGAAGATGGAAGAAGTGGTGAGAGGAGCATGTGAACCTTACTCTCATCAGAATTGGCTTAATGAGGGCAGAATATATACAATCAATTGGATAATGAAATCTATGTTACCCTACAAGAATGTAGGAGGGGAAGGGGATGAGAGAAGAAAGGTGGAGCTGATAGAAAAGAGGACAAATTGGGGAAGGTAGTGGTCAGAAACTAGAAGAAAGTAGAATGGAGAATAATATAAAGTAATACTAATGGTACAAAATTTATTTACAAGTATCTCTAATATAGGCATCATTTCTCAAATACATAGAGAAATGAGTCAAATATATATGAATACAAGTCATTCCCAAATTGATAAATGGTCAAAGTATATGAATATGTAATTCTCAAAGTATTAAAAATCTCTATAGTCATGCTCTAAGTGACTACTAATTTTTTTTAAATTTAAACATTTATTAATATTCATTTTTAACATGGTTACATGATTCATGCTCCTACTTTCCACTTCACCCCCCGCACTACCCCCACACATGGCCGATGCACATTTCCACTGGTTTTGTCATGTGTCCTTGATCAAGACCTATTTCCAAATTGTTGGTAGTGCATTGGTGTGGTAGTTTCGAGTCCACATCCTCAATCATGTCCACCCCGACCCATGTGTTCAAGCAGTTCTTTTTCTTATATATTTCCTCTCCTGCAGTCCTTCCTCTGAATGTGGGTAGCGTTCTTTACCATAAATCCCTCAAAATTGTCCTGGGTCATTGTATTGCTGCTGGTACAGAAGTCCATTACATTCGATTTTACCATAGTATATCAGTCTCTGTGTACAATGTTCTTCTGGCTCTGCTCCTTTCGCTCTGCATCAGTTCCTGGAGGTCTTTCCAGTTCACCTGGAACTCCTCCAGTTTATTATTCCTTTTAGCACAATAGAATTCCATCACCAGCATATACCACAGTTTGTTCAGCCATTCCCCAATTGAAGGGCATACACTCCTTTTCCAGTTTTTTCCCATCACAAAAAGCGCAGCTATAAATATTTTCATACAAGTCTGTTTATCTATGATCTCTTTGGGGTACAAACCCAACAATGGTATGACTGGATCAAAGGGCAGGCATTCTTTTACAGCCCTTTGAGCATGATTCCAAATTGCCAGCCAGAATGGTTGTATCATTTCAAAACTCCACCAGCAATGCATTAATGTCCCACTTTTGCCACATCCCCTCCAGCATTCATTACTCTCCCCTTCTTTCATTTTAGCCAATCTGCTAGGTGTGAGGTGATACCTCAGAGTTGTTTTGATTTGCATTTCTCTAATTATTAGAGAATTAGAATACTTTCTCATGTGCTTATTGATACTTTTGATTTCTTTACCTAAAAATCGCCTATTCATGTCTCTTGCCCATTTATCAATTGGAGAGTGGCTTGATTTTTTATACAATTGCTTTAACTCCTTGTATATTTGAGTAATTAGACCCCTGTCAGAGTTTTTCGTTATAAAGATTTTTTCCCAATTTGTTGTTTCCCTTCTGATTTTGACTACATTGTTTTTCTTTGCACAAAACCTTTTTAGTTTAATATAATCAAAACCATTTAATTTACATTTTGTAATTTTCTCTAACTCTTGCTTGGTTTTAAAGTCTTTCCTTTCCCACAGATCTGACAAGTATACTATTCTGTGTTCACTTAACTTATTTATAGTTTCCCTCTTTATATTCAAGTCATTCACCCATTCTGAATTTATCTTGGTGTAGGGTGTGAGATGTTGATCTAAACCTAATCTCTACCATATTGTTTTCCAAATTTCCCAGCAGTTTTTGTCAAATAGCGGATTCATGTCCCAAAAGTTGGGCTCTTTGGCTTTATCATACACTGTCTTGCTGATGTCATTTACCCCAAGTCTATTACACTGATCCTCCTCTCTATCTCTTAGCCAGTACCATATTGTTTTGATGACTGCTACTTTATAGTATAGTTTAATATCAGGTACTGCTAGGCCCCGCTCCTTCACATTTTTTTTCATTATTTCCCTTGATATTCTTGATCTTTTGTTATCCAAATTAAATTTGTTATAGTTTTTTCTAATTCAGTAAAGAAGATTTTTGGTAGTTTGATAGGTATGGCGCTAAATAGGTAAATTAATTTGGGTAGAATGGACATTTTTATTATGTTAGCTCATCCTACCCATGAGCAATCAATGGCTTTCCAATTGTTGAGATCCAGTTTTATTTGTTTGGAAAGTGTTTTGTAGTTGTTTTCGTATAATTGCTGTGTTTGTTTTGGTAGATAGATTTCTAAGTAATTTATATTGTCTAGGGTGATTTTAAATGGTGTTTCTCTTTCTACTTCTTGCTGCTCTAATGTGTTGGAAATGTATAGAAATGCACATAGATTTATATGCATTTATTTTGTATCCTGCAACTTTGCTAAAGTTGTTGATTATTTCTACAAGCTTCTTAGTTGATTCTCTAGGATTTTTTAAGTAGCCCATCATATCATCTGCAAAGAGTGATAGCTTAGTCTCCTCCTTGCTTATTTTGATACCTTCAATTTCTTTTTCTTCTCTAATTGCAACTGCTAGTGTTTCTAGTACAATGTTGAATAATATGATAATGGGCATCCTTGTTTCACTCCTGATTTTATTGGGAAGACTTCTAATTTATCCCCATTGCATATGATGTTTGTTGATGGTTTTAGGTATATACTGTTTATTATTTTTAGGAAAGGTCCTTCTACTCCTATAGTTTTCAGTGTTTTCAATAGAAATGGATGCTGTATTTTGTCAAAGGCTTTTTCAGCATCTATTGAGATAATCATGTGATTTTTGTTTGTTAGACTGTTGATATGGTCAATTATGTGGATGGTTTTCCTAATGTTGAACCAACCTTGCATTCCTGGTATAAATCCCACCTGATCGTGGTGAATGATTTTCTTAATTACTTGCTGGAGTCTCTTTGCTAGTATTCTATTTAAGATTTTTGCATCTATGTTCATTAGGGAGATTGGTCTGTAGTTTTCTTTCTCTGTTTTTGATATACCTGGCTTTGGAATCAGTACCATATTTGTGTCATAAAAGGAATTTGGTAGGACTCCTTCTTTGCTTATCATATCAAATAATTTGTATAGTATTGGGATTAGTTGCTCTTTGAATGTCTGATAGAATTCACTTGTGAATCCATCAGGCCCTGGCGATTTTTTCTTAGGGAGTTCTTTGATGGCTTGTTCAATTTCTTTTTCTGATATGGGATTATTTAGGTATTCTATTTCTTCTGCTGTTAGTCTAGGCAGTTTATATTTTTGTAAATATTCGTCCATATCTCCTAAATTGTTATATTTATTGCCATATAATTGGGCAAAATAGTTTTTAATGATTGCCTTAATTTCCCCTTCATTAGAGGTGAGGTCTCCCTTTTCATCTTTGATACTATCAATTTGGTTTTCTTCTTTCCTTTTTTTTATTAGATTGACCAGTACTTTGTCTATTTTATCTGTTTTTTCAAAGTACCAGCT
>NC_058130.1:292350688-292397026 GCF_016433145.1 Gracilinanus agilis | reverse complement strand
TTCACCCATTCTGAATTTATCTTGGTGTAGGGTGTGAGATGTTGATCTAAACCTAATCTCTACCATATTGTTTTCCAAATTTCCCAGCAGTTTTTGTCAAATAGCGGATTCATGTCCCAAAAGTTGGGCTCTTTGGCTTTATCATACACTGTCTTGCTGATGTCATTTACCCCAAGTCTATTACACTGATCCTCCTCTCTATCTCTTAGCCAGTACCATATTGTTTTGATGACTGCTACTTTATAGTATAGTTTAATATCAGGTACTGCTAGGCCCCGCTCCTTCACATTTTTTTTCATTATTTCCCTTGATATTCTTGATCTTTTGTTATCCAAATTAAATTTGTTATAGTTTTTTCTAATTCAGTAAAGAAGATTTTTGGTAGTTTGATAGGTATGGCGCTAAATAGGTAAATTAATTTGGGTAGAATGGACATTTTTATTATGTTAGCTCATCCTACCCATGAGCAATCAATGGCTTTCCAATTGTTGAGATCCAGTTTTATTTGTTTGGAAAGTGTTTTGTAGTTGTTTTCGTATAATTGCTGTGTTTGTTTTGGTAGATAGATTTCTAAGTAATTTATATTGTCTAGGGTGATTTTAAATGGTGTTTCTCTTTCTACTTCTTGCTGCTCTAATGTGTTGGAAATGTATAGAAATGCACATAGATTTATATGCATTTATTTTGTATCCTGCAACTTTGCTAAAGTTGTTGATTATTTCTACAAGCTTCTTAGTTGATTCTCTAGGATTTTTTAAGTAGCCCATCATATCATCTGCAAAGAGTGATAGCTTAGTCTCCTCCTTGCTTATTTTGATACCTTCAATTTCTTTTTCTTCTCTAATTGCAACTGCTAGTGTTTCTAGTACAATGTTGAATAATATGATAATGGGCATCCTTGTTTCACTCCTGATTTTATTGGGAAGACTTCTAATTTATCCCCATTGCATATGATGTTTGTTGATGGTTTTAGGTATATACTGTTTATTATTTTTAGGAAAGGTCCTTCTACTCCTATAGTTTTCAGTGTTTTCAATAGAAATGGATGCTGTATTTTGTCAAAGGCTTTTTCAGCATCTATTGAGATAATCATGTGATTTTTGTTTGTTAGACTGTTGATATGGTCAATTATGTGGATGGTTTTCCTAATGTTGAACCAACCTTGCATTCCTGGTATAAATCCCACCTGATCATGGTAGATGATCTTCTTAATCACTTGCTGGAGTCTCTTTGCTAGTATTCTATTTAAGATTTTTGCATCTATGTTCATTAGGGAGATTGGTCTGTAGTTTTCTTTCTCTGTTTTTGATATACCTGGCTTTGGAATCAGTACCATATTTGTGTCATAAAAGGAATTTGGTAGGACTCCTTCTTTGCTTATCATATCAAATAATTTGTATAGTATTGGGATTAGTTGCTCTTTGAATGTCTGATAGAATTCACTTGTGAATGCATCAGGCCCTGGCAATTTTTTCTTAGGGAGTTCTTTGATGGCTTGTTCAATTTCTTTTTCTGATATGGGATTATTTAGGTATTCTATTTCTTCTGCTGTTAATCTAGGCAGTTTATATTTTTGTAAATATTCATCTATGTCTCCTAAATTGTTATATTTATTGCCACATAATTGAGCAAAATAGTTTTTAATGATTGCCTTAATTTCCCCTTCATTAGAGGTGAGGTCTCCCTTTTCATCTTTGATACTGTCAATTTGGTTTTCTTCTTTCCTTTTTTTTTTATTAGATTGACCAGTACTTTGTCTGTTTTATCTGTTTATTCAAAATACCAGCTTGTAGTCTTATTTATTAATTCAATAATTCTTTTACTTTCTATTTTATTGATTTCTCCCTTGATTTTTAGTATTTCTAATTTAGTTTTCATTTGAGGGTTTTTAATTTGTTCACTTTCTAATTTTTTGAGTTGCATGCCCAATTCATTAATCTCTGCCCTCCTTAATTTGTTAATATATGCACTCAAGGATATAAATTTCCCCCTGAGTACTACCTTGGCTGCATCCCACAGAGTTTGGTAGGATGTCTCATCATTGTCATTCTCTTCAATGAAATTGTTGATTGTTTCTATGATTTCTTCTTTGACAAATTGGTTTTGGAGAATCATATTTAATTTCTAATTAGTTTTTTATTTGCCTGTCCAGGTGCCCTTACTAATTACTATTTTTATTGCATTGTGATCTGAGAAGGTTACATTTATTATTTCTGCTCTTTTGCATTTGTTTGCAATGATTCTATGCCCTATAACATGGTCAATCTTTGTGAATGTACCATGTGCAGCTGAAAGGAAGGTGTATTCCTTTTTGTCCCTATTTATTTTTCTCCACATATCAATTAAATCTAATTTTTCTAGGGCTTCATTCATCTCTCTTACCTCTTTCTTATTTAGTTTTTGGTTTGATTTATCTAGATTTGAAAGAGGAATATTTAGATCTCCCACTAGTATGGTTTTGCTATCTATTTCCTTCTTGAGCTCTGCCAGTTTCTCCTTTATGAATTTGGATGCTATGCCACTTGGTGCATACATATTGAGCAGTGTTATTTCCTCATTGTTTATACTGCCTTTAATCAGGATGTAATGACCTTCCCTGTCTTTTTAAATCATATCTATTTTTACTTTGGCTTTGTCAGAAATCATAATAGCCACTCCTGCCTTCTTTTTCTCATTTAACGCCCAAAAGATTTTGCTCAAGCCCTGAACCTTAAACTTGTGTATGTCCACCCGTCTCAAATGTGTTTCTTGTAGACAACATATGGTAGGTTTTTGGTTTCTAATCCACTCTGCTATTTGCTTCCGTTTTATGAGAGAGTTCACCCCATTCACATTCAGAGTTATAATCATCAATTGTTCATTTGCTGACATTTTCATTTCCTCCCCTATTCCTACCCCCTTTTTCTTATACTATTTCCTTTTAAACCAGTGGTTTGCTATTAAGCTGCTATCCCTTTTCCCCTCCCTTGATTAGCTTCCCTTTCTACCCCCTCCTTTATTTTTCCCTTCTTTTTGTTTTTAAAGGCCTTATGAATTCCCTCCCCTTTTTTCTCCCCTCCCTTTTTTTGACCTCCCCACTCCCCTGCTCCCCTTAGTTTATCCCTTCTGACTTTCTCAGAAGGGTTAGATAAGAGTTTTATGTCCCAATGGATATTATAGCTACTCTTCCCTCTCCAGGTTGATCACACTGAGAGTAATGTTTGATTACTACCTCTTAATGCTCTCTTCCTCTCCTTCTTATATTAGTATTTGTCCCCTCTCCTTCCCATGCCCTCTTTGTGTGTAATAGAATATCCTATTTTTCTTATTCACTCAAGTTTCTCTTGGTGTCCCCTACTATTCACCCCCTCTTTCCCATCCCCCATGCCATCTTAGATTATTTAGTGTTCCACCTTTTCCCTGTGAATTATTCTTCTGATTATTATAATAGTGAATACTATAATAGTGAATAGAGTTCACTACAGAGAATTATACATAACATTTCTCTACATAGGAATACAGATAATTAGATCTTACTGAGGCCCTTAAAAAAGGCAAAATTAAAAATTATGAGTTTTCTTTCTTTCCCCTCTGTTTCTTATTTACCTTTTCATGTTTCTCTCGATTTTTGTGTTTGGATACCAAACTTTCCATTTAGCCCTGGTCTTTTCTGTGCAAATACTTGGAATTCTTCAAATTTGTTGGATGCCCATACTTTCCCCTGGAAATATATAGTCAGTTTTGATGGGTATTTAATCCGTGGTTGCAGGCCCAACTCTCTTGAGTTTTTGAATATCGTATTCCAAACCTTGCAGTCTTTTAGCATGGAGGCTGCCAGATCCTGTGTGATCCTGATTGGTGCTCCTTGATATTTGAATTGTCTCTTTCTGGCTTCTTGTAAGATTTTTTTCTTTTACTTGGAAGATCTTGAATTGGGCATTTATATTCCTGGGCATTTTCTTATCTGGATTGAATGTCATGGGTGTTCTATGGATCCTTTCAATGTCTATATTGCTCTCTTGTTGTAGGACTTCAGGGCAATTTTGCTGAATAATTTCTTGTAGTATGGAGTCCAGGTTTCTATTAGTTTCTGGTTTTTCTGGAAGACCAATGATTCTCAAATTGTCTCTTCTAGACCTGTTTTCTTGGTCTGTCACTTTCTCATTGAGATATTTCATGTTTCCTTCTATTTTTTCAGTCTTTTGACTTTGTTTTATTTGTTCTTGTTGTCTTGAGAGATCATTAGCTTCTAATTGCTCAATTCTAGCCTTTAGGGACTGGTTTTCCTTTTCAATCTGGTCATTTCTGGTGTTCAATTTGCTTATCAGTTCATTTGATTTCTGAGCCTCACTTTCCAGTTGCAAGATTCTACCTTTTAAACTGTTTTTTTCTTGCTAGATCTCTTCCATCTTCCCCAAAATCTCAGTTTTGAACTCTTCCATAGCTTGTGACCTGTTTTCCTTATTTGAGGAGGGTCCAGATGCTTGTTTGTTCTCCTCCTCTGTTTGCTCAGTTGTCTGGATTTTCTCTGTGTAAAAGTTGTCGAGTGTTAAAGACTTCTTTTTCTTGTTGTTAATCTTTCTCTTCTGAACTTCCTGAGTCTGGGTAGCCATCATTAGCCCAGCAGCTTCTCAGCTTTATCCTCGCGCTCAGTGACTGTCTGCAGTCTTTTGGCTCCTATGGTCTTAGTTCTGGTTTTTTCCAAGGTCAAGCCCCCTGGTGGACCCTCTTGCTTGATCCTCTGCTGGAGGTTTCTTTACAAGTCTCAGGGCGCTGCTTCCACAGTCGTATACCTGTCTGCCCTGGTTCCCCTCTCAGGGTTTCAGAGCGTTAGCTGGAGGCTGTGTCTGCCTCTACCCGTGCCTCCGCCTGTGCTCTGCTCCTGCACTCAGAGTTTGTGTGCGTTCTTTAGCTTTTTGGGGTCCTAAATCTTGCTGCTCTCAGGAACCGGCCCCAGAGCTGCCAATGACTTGATGGGTGCCCCAAACTTGCTCTATTTCTTTTTAGCTGGCTTTTGCATTGTAGGTGGTGTGTGTGGAGGGTGTGGGGGGGTGGTGGTTGCTCAGCCCACGATTTAGTGAGAGTTGTTTCACCCCTTTATAGCATGAAAATGTCCCGATTCCACGTACCTTCCATGCTGCACCCTGTTGTGGGGTTCCTCCGTTTGTCTGGACTTGTTTTTATGTCCCCTTGAGAAGTCCTGTGTGTTTCGGTCAGGAGAGGTTAAGAGCTGCTTTTTACTCTGCTGCCATCTTAACCCGGTACCTCACTACTAATTTTTTTTATTTCAATTCTTAATTTTTTTTAGAAAAATTTTCCATGGTTACATGATTCATATTTTTATTTTCCCCTTCACCTCCCTTATCCAACACAAATTTTCACTGGTTTTAACATGTTCGTCAGTCAAGACATATTTACATATTATTGATAGTTACATTGGTGTGGTTGTTTCAAGTCTATATCCGCAATCATGTCCCCATCAACCCATATGTTCAAGTGGTTGTTTTAATTCTGTGTTTCCACTCCTGTAGTTCTTCCTCTGAATGTGTGAAGCTTTATTTTCCATAAATCCTTCCAGATTGTCCTGGGTCATTGCATTACTGCTAGTACAAAAGTCTATTACATTCTATTTTACCACAGCATATCAGTCTCTGTGTACAATGTTCTTCTGACTCTGCTCCTTTCACTCTGCATCAGTTCCTGGAGGTTTTTCCAGTTCACATGGAATTCTTCCAGTTTATTATTCCTTTGAGGACAATAGTATTCCATTGCCAGCATATACAATTTGTTCAGTCATTCCCCAATTGAAGGGCATACCCTCATTTTTCAGTTTTTTACCAACACAAAAAGCATGGCTATAAAAATTTTTGTACAAGTCTTTTTATCTATTATATCTTTCAGGTACAAATCCAGCAATGCTATGGCTGGCTCTAAGGGCAGGTAGTCTTTTAGAGCTCTTTGGGAATAGTTCCAAATTGCCATACAGAATGGTTGGATCAATTAACAACTCCACCAACAATGCATTAATGTCCCAATATTGCCACATCCCCTCCAACATTCATTACTCTCCCCTGATATCATTTTAGCCAATCTGCTAAGTGTGAGGTGGTACCTTAGAGTTGTTTTGATTTGAATTTCTCTAATTATTAGAGGTTTAGAATACTTTCTCATGTGCTTATTGATACTTTTGATTTCTTTATCTGAAAATTGCCTATTCGTGTCCCTTGTCCATTTGTCAATTGGGGAATGGCTTGATTTTTTCATACAATTGATTTAGCTCCTTGTATATTTGAGTAATTAGACATCTGTCAGAGATTTTTGTTATAAAGATTTTTCCCCGGTTTGTTGTTTCCCTTCTGAATTTTTGTTTGTACGAAACCTTTTTAATTTAATATAATCAAAATTATTTATTTTAGATTTTGTAATTTTTTTTTCTAACTCTTGCTTGGTTTTAAAATGAGCCTTTTCCCATAGATCTGACAAGTATACTATTCTTTGTTGACTTAATTTACTTACAGTTTCCTGTAGATTTTTATTTCCTTATTCCTATCTCTATTCTTAATTGTAATGAAAGTCAATTTTGACTTGAGATTATTCTTAATTGAGGATTGATAATTTTTCAATCTTCTGGTGACCATCTTTTAATATATTGAACCCCCAAGAAACCCCTTTTCACCCTTACACTGGGTCAAAACAAGTGGTAAGTGATTTCTGTGAATTCCCTCCCACTAAAAGAAGAGACTGTAAGAAAGTGGTCAGGCAGAAGGGTGGATGATTTAAAAAGGAGATGAATAAAGAGGACTTCATTTGGTGATAGGAAGAGGTACCACAAATGATTGCTTCTAAGGGTGAATAAAGATGTTCTGTGAAGGGAGGTGAGGATTATGCATTGAGTGTTATGAGGATTTGCTGCTTAAAAATACCACTCAAACTGATTCAGGAGGGGATTTGAACTCCTAAGGATGAATTGCTCCTGGGGATGTTAGAGGACAGGAACTCAGACAGGAGATTTTGAGGTAATTGGGGAGGGAATGTGGCCAGAGGGCAGAGGTGAACTACATAATCAAGAATAATTTCTGACTTGCAAAAATCTAGGGAAATTTCTGGCATGGGGCACTGTCCTCTTCTCTATTTGCAGGAATTGATATTTTTTTTCTGGGAGAAAATAATAGAATCAAACAATGAAACATGAATTTATGGAACATGTTCTATAAGAGAGGGACAGAAAAAAAACTGGTTAGGCTGGAGTTCCTAGAATGGATGTTTTAGAAGTTTTTACTCCATAAAGAATTTAGAAATCCATGAACTTAAAACTGGCTAAGGCCATGAACTAGTAAGGCAGGAGCTAGAGTAGACAGAAAAGATGATAAGGAAGAAAAAGGCTGAAAGAAATCATATTTGGATAGGAGCACAACAAAAAGGACTTAAAAAACTAATGAATAGGACTAAGAGAAGAGGAAGGAGGAATCTACCTAACTAGATTGGGGGAGGTGAGAATAGGCAAAGAAATAATTACAGAAAAAAAAACAGAAAAGAAAAAGGAAGTAATAAGTACAGCTCCAAAGAATTTCTCTTTTCAAATAAAACAAAACTGAGATGGGTATTTGAGAATTAGAGAGAGAACCTGGGAATAGGGCTACCTCAAAAAAAAGTTAAAGTAATTGAAGAGACAGATTAAAAATAAGTTTTATGCTTATTCGTTTATGTTCTTTGTGCATGAAGTAGAGAGTCCAATCTAACCTGGAATCATGAGTCATAAGAATTCTAGGGTCCAAAGGTCCATGCTGGGTGCCCAGTGGTGATTCAGTCAAATAACATGGATTTGACAGTGCCAGCCCAGGAGACATCCCCTCTGTCAGCTTTTGACTTGAACTCTGTAGGACTAATGCCATGTAGGAACTGAGAAACATTATGAACCTAATTCTTCTCAGAGACTAAGATGGTTGAAGGTGGATTATGCTCCCATATGTTGGGAAAAATTTTAATGGTATTTTTATTACCGTGTCTTTGAACTAAATAGCCCTTTGTAAAAGTAGGTAAGTGGAACTTGCATGCTTAGACTCTGGGTCCCTAAAATTATAGGAAGCACAGCCAGTGGAGGTTTGAGTTAATTGCAAAGAAGAAATACTCTCCAAGTCATTCAGGGTTCAAGAGAATCCAATGTAGGGTAAAATGTAACAGACCTGGCCCTCAGAGAGTAGAGGCAGTGTCATCCATGTTACATAAGAATGCATTGTGATTACTTAAAGAGAACATTGAAAAACTAAGTCAACTACCTACTTACTTCAAAAGCCAACTGTCAGTCTTTGGGACTTTCTTTTTTCTGTGACCACATGATATGTTGTTAAAATAAAAATTGTTACTATTTCATGGGGAAGCTAAGTGAAACAATGGATAGAATGCTAGTCCTGGAGTCAAGAAGACTTGAGTTCAAATCTAAACTCAGACACTAGTTATGTGAAGCTGAGCTAGTTACATAACCCAGTTTTCTCAGTTTCCTCTTCTGTAAAATGAGGTGGGGAAGGAAATGGCAAACCACTCTAGTAACTTTGCCAAGAAACTTCAAATGTGGTCTTGACTAAAATGATTAAACAACTATTCTGAACAATCTGGTAGTAAAATTTTGCAAGAAAAAAATTTCTATTTAATTTATTTCAATTCAACAAAATCTAGTAAGAGAATATGAAATAAATATTGTATTTGGAATCAGAAAATCTTGGTGATTTGCAGGCAAGTAATTAATTTTCTCTGGTCCTCATTTTCTTTATTTATAAAATCTTCTGAATCTATGATCTTGTGCTATATTTCCAGAACTAAAATAGGTCTTTGAAAACCAATGACTCAACTTGTAAAGGAAACCTAATAAGCAAAAATTTTGTGGTAATTAGTAATCATTCTTTTCCCTTCTCTCCTCTTTCTTCTTCCTGATATTTTTCATTACTAGATGGTCCAGAAAGCAGTATCAGTTTTAACTAAAAACAAAACTAAATTGTGAATGACGATAGTGTAGGCAAATAGTCAACATAGGGTACTCACAATGTAGAGATATCAGTACACAGATCATCAAGGATAGGGAAAGCCTATTTATCACCTTTACACATAATTTAATTTACCTTGAATACAGGGCAAGGATTAGTCCCTTTGGGCATGAGTTAGCAGAAAATAAATTAAATTTTAAGGAAGTAACATATTTTCCCTAAGACTGATAGAGGTCATGTTGTAAAGTCCATGTGCATACCCAGCATAGAACTTCACTGGAGATTTTGTACAGGGAGTAATGCCTATCCTGCAAGATTCACTCCCACTCCCACCAGGATTTGTACTTATTAAAATAAGAAAAAATGAGTGCTCCATTACTATGGGAATATTTGTATTTCTTTTTCTAAATTCACTCTGACTGTGAAAAATGTTGGTGGAGTGCATACAACACTGTAATTGATTCTATAGTGTAGCTAACTATCCTTGCAGTTCTGCTATAACAAATTGGACCATTTTTCCTTTTAAATGTAATCAGGGTAGTAAATCATCTTTTACATGCACCATTCATGTCTTTGTTACAAAACTGCATCTAAGATTTACAAATAATTAATGCCAGATTTGTAAATGACACCAATGAGATATTGTTATAAGCAAGAGAGGATGGTCTGCAGGGGGACAGATGCAGAGGAGGAAAATTCTGGAATGTTGGATAAGGAAGGTTATACTGGTACTGAGGCTATTCTCTCTCTGGATGCCCTGAGGAGAGTGGCTGGCTGTCCTTAGGCTGAATGATCCTATCTTATCCTATCCTATCCTATCCTATCCTATCCTATCCTATCCTATCCTATCCTATCCTATCCTATCCTATCCTATCCTATCTTATCCTATCCTATCCTGCCTGCTGCCCTGTTGTTATCTGGCTTCTGTATTTCCCATGGAGAAAAATCCCTTATGAATTCTGAACCATCTGTCTGCACTAGTTGTAAGGCTAGGTCTAGGTCCTGTTTGGACCATTCCCTGGGCCCTGGCAAGCTTACCACAGACAAATACTTTAATACCAACTAAGGGGGGTTTAGTGCAGCTTTGCAAGAGCAGGGACTAGGGATTTTCTAGGAAGTTAGGAGAGGGATTAGTATAGACCAACAACTCTGAGAAGACTCTCCTTGAGGAGACATTAGATCCTTAGAGGGAATTAGCATTATGGTTATCCCAATTCCCTTTTAACCTTTCCCCATTTAATTAAACTACTTTTATATTTATTGAGTGGTCTGTGTGTGATCTCAGACCAGGCTTTGCCTAGACAGAGTTTCTGTTGGCTTTTCCAACCCACAGTTAACATCCTGATATTGGCCCAATTCAATCCATCCTATCTCATCCCCCAAAACACCCCTAATACAGTATTAAGTAGTACTTTATTTGATCTCCAACATTAACAGGCAGCTATCGCTTTATTAATAGATCCACATCTGTAAGCAAATGTTATTGGTTCCTGTTTACAGGGGAAAGGAAGTCTTTACTATATTTATGACTATGAAGTTTTTTAGGCTTGGAGCCCTCAGGTTCAAATATTTATATATAACCACTTTAAGGCAGGAAATGTATAGTAATCTTCTACATTTTTAAAAAATCTTGAGCAAATATATTTGTGTTAACTTTGGATATAGCGATATAACTGTGATAATAACAACTGTGATACTTAAAATGATAATAATATGTAATTGTAAGAAATCCCTGCTAAGTTCAGTCACAGAGGCCACCATGACTTTCATTCCAGACATTCTAGAACTCTGGTAGCCTTGCTGAGATTAGTTAAACAGAAAGTACTCAACCAGGTATTCTAACAAAGAAAACCTAAGGACACCTTCTCTTGAACATTTGATGCTGATATGGAAAGAGAGTCCCTAATACCATCTGCTGCTAGGATATATCCTCCTCTTCATGAACTGATAATGAGCCTTTAATCCCTTCTCCTACTGGACAGTCTGCCTTCTTGTTCATTTCTTGTTCATGAGCCTTTTTAGTCCCTTCCTCCTGCTTAGATATACAGCCTTGTTCATGAGCTGATCATGAGCTGCATCCCTTGCATGCTTGTAGTGCTAATTGAGTATTCTATTCACAACTTCTTTAGCAGGTGGTCTTGCCAGTGGGGAAGCATTTGCTCCACATGAATGTATAACCTTCCTCTCTCATAATAAATCCCTCTTACTTTAAGACAGAATTGTCTCCAAAAATTATTTTCCAAATTAACACATGAAAAACTGTTTACATTTTCTCATTTTGTAGATTAGTGGTTTTAGAAACTTTCAGAAGTTTCACTGCATTCTTGCTTTGGTGTGATGTTAATATCTGGTAAAAGGAATTAAAGAGATAGTTCTTGTTATGTATCAGGCACTATACAACCTATGGGAGCCAAGATGATGGAGAAGCTAAACAGATCTGCTTGATCTCTACCAAATTACCCTCCAAACAACTTTGATATAACTCCTCAAAATGAATTCTGTAGTGACAAAATCCACAAAAAGACTGTGTGAAGCAATTTTTCAGCTGAAGATAACTTAAAAGTTTGAGGAAAGCTTTATCACACAAGAGTGGGAATGAAGCATAAAGTAGTCCACTAAATAAGGCCTCACCTCAGCAAGCTTGCACAGACCTTGAAAGTTGCTGAATTAGCAGCAACAATGGCATTCAGAACTCTCAACCAAAGGGGTCAGGAAACTGGTCAAAAGGAGATTACTGAAGTCCCTTTGCTAGATTTGGATGCATTGTATTGCACTGCCCACACACAGATCCAAATTGCAGTCCTTGGTAGCAATTCCAGGATGAGGAGGAACACTATCACACACTAGCACTTGAAACTGCAGAGGTCCAGGGTACCTTGATTACAGTTCCATGATGGAAAAGAGTGCTTGTCATTGCTCACAGACCAGAGTACAGGTCAGAAGAGTATTAAAGACACCACTCCTCAGATCATATTACCATGGAAGAACTAAAAATTTAAAGATCCTGTTATCGGGGATTTGGAAGGATGTTATCAGGGACTTGCTAGGGAGGTAATATGGGAATTAAGTAGGATGTAACAGAGAGATGCAGGATATAATATGAGGCTGAAGGTATTCAAGGGAATATACTAGGTAATAGGGAAGTTAAGGCAATATAGTGGATAAGGAAGGTTCAATGATGAAGGATGGCAGCTTAGGTAGTAGGAGAAAATAAGGGAATGTCTGAAGTCAGGGAGTATAACACTGAGGTAACAAGGATTGCCAGGAAGAGGATGAATTAATCTAAACAGGCAAACAGCAGCAGGGCATACAGACTAGGACTTAGGCTAAAGACAAACACTGAAAGGAAATAGACTGATTGAAATTAACTACAGGCTTTAGTTAATTTCACAGGAAAGGACTTGTTTTGAAGTTACACCTCCTTCAAGATGGATACCCTGGTTTCCCTCAAACCCAGAGTATGTTGATTCTATTCCTTTTCTTCCCTTTCTTACTAATTAACTGACAAAGTAACTAAAAGGTCTGTTTTAAACACAAAAGGGGTTTATTGTCTTCTCAGGTTAGATTGTCAGAGTAAAAGGATTAAAGAAGCCCTAACAGTTGCTTAGAGAAACCTCAGGTGGGGGAAGGGAAGCAGGAATGAAGTCTGAGAAAGGCTCTGCCTTTACTCAGCTCTCAAGGTGATTTTGAAATCAAAAGGAATTAGGATGATGGCTACAAAACCTCTTTAGATAAATTGCTGCAAGGGTAGAGCTAAACTCTGACAGATTTGAACTAACTCTATGATTCACTCTCCTTGTTCACTCCTATCAGACATTGGGGTAAGGGAAATTAAGGTAGGAAAATGAGGTAGGGTATGGAGATTCAAAGGGTTTATCTAAATTAACAAATCTCAAAAAACACTCCAAAGCTAGGCTAGGTTTTCAATCTCAAGAAGGAGAAGAAGCAGCTCAGCTGGACCCTGGTTCCCTCCATGAGTTCCCAGGTCCAACTGAAACTCCTTCCCAAGATTCTAAACTCCTAACTGACATAAGAACTCAGCCAAAGCCTGCAAAACTGTTATGTCCCCCCTTTCTGTTCTACAATCCCCAGAGCTAGATCTGAAGGCAGGTGCACAAAGAACTTGAAACTTGGGGCAGTGCTCCATTTACCACAGGAATGGAGCTTACCTGTAAAAGTTTTTTTTTAAGTTAAAAGAACAAGAAAATACTGGAAATGATCAAACAACCAAAAGAGAAACAAAATAGAAAGTTATTTTGGTAAAAGAGAAGACCAAAACACAAACTCAGAAGAAGACAACAAAGTCTAAACTGCTGTGTTGAAAGAATTGAAAAAATCTCTGGGCCACAATTCTGAGCTGAAAAACTGACTTTATTCATGAGTAAATAGAGTCAGTGATCCCATCACACCCAATTTATAATGAAAGACATCTTGTGGATGTTCACAGTTGTTTTATATGCTTTTGGCAGTTGATACAAATTATTGATTAACAAAATCTACATACTCAAAGTATGTTAGCTAATAGATGATAAGTTCTAGTACAAGGTCCCAGCAATTTATTGATCTTATAACTAATAGCTTCAGACAATAACTCTTAAGAAGAGATATAAACAGACTCCTTTCTCTGAATCATAAAATCTGAGGTCCCCATTATTGCCATAAATTCCCAGTTGTCTTTATTGAGAATTAAGAGATAGTAAAGATATATACATAACATAAGAAAGTTTATAATGATATCTCTTAAGCTAATTCTGTCCTTGTCTATCACAATTAATTAACAATTGTAACTAGTCTTTCTAACACTTAGTTAAATATGAGATAAATTAGTTTTATACTAAATGTTATAAAAAAATAAACTGAAATAAATGCAACTTAAGTTCTTCAGTATCCAAAACTTGCAAAAACAGGAATTGCTCTCAATCCCAAAAAGAATTAAAGGAGAAACTCAAAAAAGATATTAAAAATCAAACATAAGATGTGAAAGAGAAATCGAGGGGAAAAATGAGAGAGATGCAGAAAATCATGAAAAAAGAGTGAATAGCTTGGTAAATGAGGCACAGAAAATATTGAGAAAAATGATATTTTAAAAAACAGAATAGGCCATTTGGTAAAAGGAGCACAAGAATCTACTGAAGAGAGCGTCTTAAAAAGAAGGCTTTGCCAAATATAAATAGATATGCAAAAGTTTATTAAAGGAAGAACTCCATAATAGGCAGAATTTTTCACATGGAAAAAGATGTACAAGAATTTACCGAGGGGGGGGGGGGGAAGAAACTTCTTACAAAGTAGATTTGGCCAAACAAAAAAGTGGTACAAAAGTTCACTGAGGAAAATAATTCCTTAAAAATTAGAATTGGGCAAATGGAAGCAAACGAAAATATAACATCAAGAAAAATAAAACAAAGTCAGAAGAATAAAAATAAATTGAAGAAAACTTGAAATAGTTAATTGGAAAAATAGCTAATTCAGAAAATATATCCAGGAGAGCTAACTTGAGAATTGTTGACTGCCTAAAAGCCATGAAAGAAAAGAGTGTATATGTCATATTTCAAGAAATATCAAGAAATATTTCCCTGACATTCTAGAATTAGAGGGTAAATAAGAAATTGGAAGAATCTATCAATCACCTATTGAAAGAGATGCCAAAATGCATGTTCCCAGGAAGATCATAGTCAACTTCCTTAATTCCCAGGTAAAGGAGATAATATTATAAGCAGCTAAAAAGAAACAAATCAAATATCATAAAGCCATAGCCAGGACAACATAACATTTAACAGCTTCTACATTAAAGGATCTGAAATCCTAGAATATGATATTCCAGAAGGCAAAGGAACTAGTTCTATAACCAACAATCACCTACCCAGCAAAACTGAATAGAAAAATAGAAAAAAATAATGGAGGGTGAAGTCAAGATGGCAGCTTAGAAGCTGCAAAAGTCGACTCCTTTGTGAAAACCTTTCCACTCCAATCAAAAACAAAAACAAAAACAAAGTGCTTCAAAAGGGACAGAAAAATGAATCCAATAAGAAGACAGAGCTGAGGGATCCTCCTGCTCAATTCAACTTAAAAGGTATGCAGAGAAGTTTGACTTTTTCAGCTTAAGGAAAAGAAAGAAGGGAGGTCCAGGGCCCTTCACCCACCTACTGTGCTGAGACTCAGGTGATTGATGGGATCTCAGGGTGTGAGCTCCAACCAGGACTGAGTATCCTGTTGCCACAATTACAAAAAGCTCAGGGGTCTGTAGTATACAGAATTGGGGTCATATAGTTTTTTCTAGCTTTGGCTGAGTTCCAAAAGCGGTTAGGCTTTTGGAATCTTGAGGAGAAAAGGCAGTTGACTGGATCTTCCATAGAGGGAGGTGGTCAATGAGCGAGCTGCTTTGATTACCTAGCTTTAATATTGAAATTTAGCCTAGCTTTGATATATTTACTTAAGAAATTATTATTTTAGATAAACCCTTTATATCTTCCTTTCCTATACCACCCCTGCCTTCCCTCCCTTACCTTAGTGTCTGTGAAGTTAATAAGGAGAGTAATTAGAGAGGAGTTAAATCTGTGAAGAGTTATCTAATTGACAGCATTAGTTATAGTTAGTCAAATCATCATTTATTCCCTTTAGATAGCCATAGCATTTTGTAAGTTGAGTTTAAAGGCAGGTCCTTACTCAAACTCCATCTTTACTTTCCTTCCCCCACCTGAGGTTCCTGAGACAACTGATAGGGCTTTCCTTTGATCTACCTTCCTAACAAACATCCTTCAAACAAAATAAACCCTTTTGTGTTTCAATAGCCCTATTAGTGTAATTTGTCTGTTAGTTATCAAGAGGGAAGAAGAGAGAAAGAGACAACATACTCTGGGCTTAGAGGGAAGCTGGGGCATCCATCTTGAAGGAAGGTGTTACTTCAAAATAGGTCCCTTCCTGTGAAATTAACTAAAGCCTGTTTGTTAATTTCAGTCTAGTCTATTTCCCTCAGCTTGTGTTTGAGTCTAAGTCCCAGTCTGTAAGCCTGCTGTGTTTGTCTGTTTAGTTTAACTTCTCTTCTCCCTAAAAGATCTCTATTTCCCTTCTGTGTTATACTCCTGACTTCAGTCCTATTATACCCTGAATCTCCTTTAATCCCAGCCTACCTGTAACCGAGATTACCCACTTAGCAAGTCTCCAACATCCTCCTTTCAAATCCCTTATCCCAAACACCTTTCCTCAAATTACCCACATAACAGCTCTGACCATGGCTGACCAGGAGGCAGGTAGAAGAGAGAAGCTAGTGTTTGGCTTTTGGAAGGAAACAACAAAATTAAAAAAAAAAACAGAATAGACCACTTGGTAAAAGGAGCACAAGAATCTACTGAAGAGTATGGAGAAAATGAGGTTTAGATCAACATCTTACCAAGATAAATTCAAAATAGGCAAATGACTTAAATATAAAGAGTGTGAAATCATAACTACATTAGGTGAACATAGATTAGTATACCTCTCAGATCTGTGGGAAAGGAAGGAATTTAAGACCAAGCAAGAGACAGAGAACATTGCAAAATGTAAAATGAATGACTTTAATTATATAAAATTTAAAAGTTTTTGTAGAAACAAAACCAATGCAAACAAGATTAGAAGGAAAGCAACAAACTGGGAGAACATTTTTATAACAAAATTCTCTGACAAAGGCTTAATTTCCTAAATATATAAGGAACTAAGTCAAATTTACAAAAAATCAAGCCTTTTCCCAATTGACAAATGGTCAAGGAACATGAATAGGCAGTTTTCACATGAAGAAATCAAAACTATCAACAAGGACATAATGAAGTGTTCTAAAACCCTGCTGATTAGAGAAATGCAAATTAAAACAACTCCTAAGTACTGTAGGAAGTAAGTAAGGGATAGAGTAAGTTGTATGGATTAGCTTTAAGAGGAAAGGAGGAGAATATGGATACAAGCCCTGGGAAGGAAAAGGATCTTGGGAATTTTTACTGGAAAGTAACTGTCACTCTGAATCTGGCTTTGGCTGATCTGGGAAGAAGGATCTTTGCTCTGGCATTTTCACTAGGAAATCCTAATTTTGTGGAAAGATTAGTGATTCCTATGTTGAAGTATTTGCCTTGGAGTATACTGCTTTTTCCCTGAAGCACAGAGACCATCTGCCTGAGATCCTTCTGTCAGAAATCCATTTGACTAAGGTAAAACCCAGGGACTCTGGGATCCTTAGGAACAACCCCAGGCTTTAAGTAATGTCTCAATAAATCTGTGAGTCTTCCCTCTTTAGCCTTTTTTTAGATAACCCATACTAGTTAGTATAGTATGATAGTCAGATAGCTTTGGGGATATTGGATAAGAGCAGGGAGCTGTAGGCAGGGCCTAGAGAAGACAAGGAGGTCTTCTTGTCTGAACTGGAACTGAACTGGAATGACCTCCAGGACTTGTTGCAGAGCGAAAGGAAGCAGAACCAGGAGAACACAGAGACTGATACGCTGTGGCACAACTGAATGTAATAGGCTTTTCTACTAGCATTGTTTCTACAATGCAATGACCCAGGACAATTCTGAGGGATTTATAAGAAAGAACACTATCCGCATCCAGAGAAAGAACTGTAAAACCAGAAATTTATTAGAAAAATATATGATTGATCATGTAGGGGATATCATAGGGATGTGATTAGGGTTTTGATATTAAAAGATCACTCTACTGCAAATATGAATAACATGGAAATAGGTTTTGAACAATGATACATGTATAACTCAGAGGAACTGCTCATCAGCTTCAGGAGTGGGGAAGGTAGTGGGGGAGTGGGGTGGATCATGAATCATGGAACCATGGAAAATTTTCTAAATAAAAAAGGGGAAAAAAAGAATGTTAAGATTGTTTTATATGTAATTAAAAAAAATAAAATATTAAAAAATAAAGACTACAAAAAAAGAAAAATTCATTTGTAAAAGCCTTGATTTTACTTCAGGAATCATATTTCCATGTTTTAAATAATATCTTCAAGTTATTATTAGACATATCTGTTATTTAGAGTATCTTTTACTTTTAAAGGAAATATAATTTGATTACCACTTTTGCAGAGCTTTTTTTAACTGCTTCCCTTTCTAGAAATGGAAAGGAGTGTGGAATATATCATTGAAAGTTTAATTTGGTTCATCATATTATTGTCTCAGTTTATGCTAGCTTAAAAATATTATTTGTACTGGAAGATCATTCTGTAACCTTCAGATTACTGCTGGGTGGTTTCTGAAGAAGGGAATTACCATGCATTAAATTTGAATTAGCACTGAGAAATCATGCAGATTTATGCTCAGAACATTAAAGCAATATTGTCTCCAAGGCATAGCAAAATTGCTTTTATGCAGAATTAGAGAATCACTTGAGTAACCCTTAAAAAACTGCACACACTATGAAGCTGAGCCAGCATCTTCTCTTTAAGAAAAAAGCGAAAAAAAATCATGGTTCAAATACAACATTCAGGTTTGTTTTTCAGAGAAACCTCATCACAAACTATATAAATTCAGCATGAAGTCTCACCTTTGACTGTTGAGAGGTCTGTTTGCACTGAATCTTGTTGCATTAAAAAGTCTTGGCACACAGATTGCAGAAATCAGTTACACTAATGATTATGAATTATGCAGTGGGTTACATCCGCTTAGTTACAAGTCATTTACATGATTTCCCTCAGGACTGCCTAGCCTGGTCCTAATTGTTTGGTTTTGTGGGGTTTTTTTCCTTCTAGTAAATAAGTCATTGCTTTAATGTGAATTTATTGATAGTCTCTTGTAACACTGACAAATGCTGCTCAGCCCATTGGTACTAGACACTGTTCCCCCTCTACTAAGGGGAAATTCTCAGGTATTGGCCCATGCTTCTTGACTGGGTTCAGACTTGGAGTCTAATTCCTAAAGAGTTATAAAATCACTTTTTAAAATTTTTTTGTTTCATTGTTCCTGTACCTTTTACATTCATAATTCTAAACCTGCAGGGAGAAATACTTGAAGTCTAAAATTGGCTCATGACCAGGATCTCCCCAAAAGGGGAATAGAAATATACTCATAGTACATTGTAACTGTGAATCATATCACATGTAGACTACTGCAATAGACTGCTGGCTGGTTTGCTTACCTAAAGTCTTGCTACCCTTTGATTTATCCTTAATTCATCCACAAAAATGATAAACTCCAGTGATTCCCTATCACCTTCAGGATTAAATATAAAACCTATTCAACAATCTGGATGCTCAGAGTTATTAAGTGGTCTATACTCTTAGATACCACTACTGGATGTTTCCCAGGATAATTAGGGGAAAAGAAGAAGAACAAATATATTCTAAAGTATTTATAGTTGCTCTCTTTGTAGTGACAAAGAACTGGAAACTGATGTGATGCCCATCAATAAACAAGCATATGATTGTGAAAGAATATTACTGTGCTGTAAGAAATGATAAATGGTCTATTTTTTAAAAAATCATGGAAAGACTTATCTGAAATTATCAAAAGTAAAATGAGTAGAACCAAGAGAACATTATATACAACTACAGAACTGATATTTGAAGAATAACTTGTGAATGTCCATTTCCAGAGGAAGAACTGATAAAAAAAAAACATGAAAGACATAATTTATATATACTTAAAAAAAAAGATGGGGGGCAGCTGGGTAGCTCAGTGGATTGAGAGCCAGGCCTAGAGACGGGAGGTCCTAGGTTCAAATCCGGCCTCAGACACTTCCCAGCTGTGTGACCCTGGGCAAGTCACTTGACCCCCATTGCCTACCCTTACCAATCTTCCACCTATAAGTCAATACACAAAAGTTAAGGGTTTAAAATTTAAAAAAAAAAAGATGCCTTCTCTTGTGCAAGGAGGGGAGGAATGAAGGAAGTTATCTGGGATTTTTAATATAACAAAAAAAACCAAATAAATTTAAAAATAGATTATCAAAAAACCCCTCTGTTTGGTTTTCAGCTTCCTTCACAACCTCACCCTCCTACTTTTTCTTTCTTCTTCTGCATTCCACTTTGCCATGTACTCTACCATCCAGTGACACTGGATTCCAAGTTGTCCTATGAATGAGACATTCCATGTCTTAGGTCCTGGCTGTCCCACATGAAGGTTTTCTTTACCCCACAAGAGGGTAAGAAAATTAGATTCCTTGACTTAGCTATTCCTAGGAATGCAGTGATCCAAGAAAATCCTCAAGGACTTAAAAATCTGCCTCCACAGAAAGAATTGATAACATTTGAATGCATACTGAAGAATACTATATTTCACTTTAATTTTTCACTTTAATTTTGTTTGTCTGAATTTTCTTTCACAAGAGGTCTAAGTAGAAAGATGTTTTATACTATTAGAGCAGTAAAATCTATATTTCATTGCCTGCCATCTCAGAGTGGGCAGGGAATAAGGGGGTGAGAGTAGGTGAGAATTTGGATCCAATTTTAAAGAACAGAGGTTAAAATGGTTTTTTTCATGTAATTCAGGAAAAATAAATTAAAAAAAAAGAATATGGCCCAATATGAAGGCCTCTTTTCCATTACACCATTAAGAACTTTTTAAAAAAGGAAATTTAATTTTTGGTTTTGGTTCAAAAAAGTCCAAAATGAGCTGGTCCATCTTAAACTTTCTCAACCACATCAGGCTTCCTGGCAAGGATATTCAACATGGAGTGATTCAGGTGTCATCTCTCAGGTGAAACACTGTCCATAATTTCCTCAATGCATATGAACAAAACTTATCCCTTTCTGCATAATGTCAAAATTCTCCAGAGCTTCCTCTATCATAAATTATCCTTATTGAGTTCCACAAAGAAGACCTGATATCCTACCCACCTCATCTAATCCCCACATTCCACAAATTCCACTGATCTCTTGCCACTGGAAGAATAATCAATATGGACTTTCAATGTCATGTAATAGAATAAGAAGACAAGAAATTTCATAAAAATAGCAGAGAAAGTAAAATATTTATGGATTCTAGACATTGGCATCCTTAGAAATTGCAGAGTATATGGCTTACACAATAAGACAGAAGTCTACTTATGTTTAACTGTGAAAAAAAAACAAATAGAAATTTGAAAAATTTCTATTAGGTAATAACATTCCAATGATGTAAACTGTATATTTTATACATTATATTTGGTATTCTTGTGGGGTGCTAGAGGTGAACCCCTGGGGTTTGGGAAGGATACCTTTTGCAAGAATGCAAGACTCCAAAGCTTAGCTTAAAAATAAAAAGAGAAATTTATTAACTTAAAAAGTAATGTTGAATCTGGCCAGGAGGATAGTATAGGTCAGTTGTTCCCAAACTTTTTTGGCTTACCACCCCCTTTCCAGAAAAAATATTATTTAGCCCCTGGAAATTAATTTCTAAAAAATTTTAATAACAATTAATAGGAAAGATAAATGTACCTGTGACCATCACTGCTCCTCTGGATTGCTGGGGGTGGTAGTGCACACTTTGGAAATCCCTGGTATAGGTGGAACAGCGAGATGAAACACTGCTCCCAAAATGCGCCAATTCTAGAGCTCTTATATTCTTTACAACAGTGGGGACGTGATGTTGTATCATGGTGAGGATATGATTCTAGAGTGGTAAACACTCAGGCATTCAAGGAGGGGGTCATCTGACCAGGTTCTGCCTGGTGACCCTCATAGTTTAGAGGAAGATAGATGTCTGAGATACAGCCCGATGGTATCAAGGTGTAGCCTGGAGATGCATCTCTATGTCCACCTCAAATTAAAGGTCAGTCAAAGGATGATAATAATATCAGAATCTCAGAGTCTTATAGAAGTTATCAGATGTTATTGGGTTAGGAGTCCCAAGGACAGAAGGGAGCAAAGGAATTTCTCTGCTTACAGTTTGCCTGGGTTTGGGGATATGATGCCCATGCCAGTATCAATACTTACATAGGATTTGATAATGCGGAAATTGTCAATATTTAAACAGTTCAGGAATCAAGAAGTGCAAAACTGGCAAAATTAAATCAATTGAATTCACTTAATAGGGAGCATACACAATGTGTGGGGATAGATTACACAATTACAGTCTTTTTTTTCAGAACCACACATTTTTAAAAAATTAGAAATGTCCTTGGTATAAAAACAATAATGCTCTACACATTGTTATCAACAATCATAAACATCCAGGCACTGAAATCTGTGTTGGTGGATGGGCAGGGACATACAACAAACAAGCTTTAATCTGTCTGTTGGGTCATGTAAATAGAGACCACCAAGAGGACTTAGCACTTTGCAATACATTCAAGATCTGTTATTGGTTTTGTTTTATTTTGTTTTCATTTTTCTTCTTTGTGACACATATGATTTTAAGTGGGACAAAAATGAAGGAAGGAATGAGAGAAGACCAAAGAAAGAGAATAAAGGAGAAAGAGAGACAGGAAAGAAAAAATGCAAAAGGAAGATAGGCAGAGACTCAGAGACAGTTGGAGAGAAATATAAGGAGTGGACAAAAAGTCAGAAAGAACAAGAGGCAAAGGGAGTGAGAAAAGAGTAAAATAAAGAGTCAAAAACAGAACAGAGAGAAGAAAGGCAGAGAGAAAAGTGGATAAAAGATTGAAGATAAGACAGGCAAAAGCACCAAAAGACAGGCAAAAAAATACAAACTTATAAACTCACAGATTGTGAGCTGAACACTGAGTCCAATCTCCTTGTTTTAAGGAGGAAATTGAAGCCCAGAGGAGGTTAGTACTATCAATAGGTAGGTAGAAAGACAAAAAGATAGAGAGAAGAAAGGCAGGCAGAAAGAGAAAGGATGAAGGATGGGAGGAGAGGAAGAGAATTTAGGAGAAAAAGAGGGAAGAAAGAAAGAGAGATAAAGAAAAAGAGAAAAAGAAAGGGAGAGTAAAAAAAGAAAGGAGAGAGAGAGAGAGAGAGAGAGAGAGAGAGAGAGAGAGAGAGAGAGAGAGAGAGAGAGATAAACTGATGGATTTGACACACCTTGAGTATAACCTCCTATGAGGGAGAGATTATACCCCTATCTGGACAGACTACAAAATCCATTCTCTTCTCTTCTGCACCATCCCTCTCAAACCCAGCAACTACAAGGAGCTTCAATTAAATTTCATGGTCAGTTTGGTCACAAGAGCTCCAGATTGTCATAGAGCTCAGACCTGGCCTCCCCAGTGGGTCTGAATCTCCCCTTCTGCATAAACTTGTTGGACATGGTGGCAGCAGGGACAATGGTCTTGAGGCTTGTTTGTACTTGGGCACAGTCTACTCAGGGTGGAAGAAAATGGTGTAGACTTTGGGCATGTAAAACATCCCCAGGGTTACCAAAGCTCTCAGCCTCACCAAGACCATCAGTATAGTTGTATGGTTGTACAGCTTATTAACTAACTTCAAGGTCCCAAGGAAGATGGAGATAAAGGCAAGTCAGACAATGCAAATTGTGTACATGGTGAATCTGATGGGCTCAGCCTCATTGAAGATTTCAGGAATATCATAGTTCTTGATAGCAGGTGACTATGAGAAGCATACTATAACCCATTAGGCAGATGAACAACAGGTCCAAGCTGTCACACTTGAGGACCCTTCCCACCACCAGATGAATCAAAAGTCCAGCATCCTCTGGTCCTGGAAGTCAGTCACTGAATGTGAGAGGTCCACCACAAACCAGATACAGAAACCCAGCAGCTGTAAAGAAATAGGCTAAAGATAAAGTCCAGTTATAAGTCAAGACTGATGAATTGAGGACCACTCACTGACCAATTGTCCTGCTCAAAGATAATGTAGATGCGGTTCATATTGATGAGCAGTACTCCATAGCTGGTGCTGTAAGGGCCAGAATGTAAGGGCTTAAAAATAAAAAAGTTTGGACTAAATTTATAAGAATGTGGTCACCAGGAATTATTACTCAATCCCAAATGATTTTTATGATAGTTTGTTTACAAAAGGAGAAAGAGTGAAAGTAAGAAATTCAGAGAGAGTAGATATTTACTCCAGCCTGCTCCAAACCAGGCAGGGCTTTAGAGGCCCAGAGGTAAATTAAACAAGGATTTTAGCTAAGAGGCCTCCTCCAAGACAAGGGGCTTCTCTGGAGGCTAGTACCTCCAGAATAAGTCAGGGAAAAGAAGTCAGCCTTTTTCACTCATCCACATGGTAGTCCTAATAGAAAGCAGTCCTCAGCCAGAGCTCCTCCAGGGTCAAGTTGAAGGTGAAAAACTCTCCCCATTTAGAAGGTTATCTCCAGAAGACTCTCTCCAGACAATTTTCTCCAAGACCATTTCCCAGACAGAGTTCAGGGATTGCTTTTATGGTGACTTTTTGTCTCCTCCCCTCTTCACAGGGGCCAATCACAGTTTCCAAGTTGTCAAGCACTGTTCAGGGGGAAGTGTCTTTGGAATCAACTTCACATCTTCTGAAGGTCAATTTCTCATCAAAAGGGTTCACAGTTTCCTGATTGAACAATTTCTGATGGTGTGAACTCTTAAAAGAATTCATAAGTTTCTGACTATTTGAGTTAGAAAAAATGTGGAGCTCTCCAAGTGTCTTGCTGGCTTCTCACCTAGCACTAAGTAGGGTGTGAATTCACTAAGTAGTTTGTGGGAGCTTCTCCACCTAGTTCAAGCTTGTATTTCAGTTAGTGTTAATTCAGGATAGATAATGGAGTAAATAATTTTTTCACAATGCTCATTCCTAGGCTCAGGAAGACCTGGTGCAATGAGCAGGTGCCCAGGTCTGAATAATCAATTTTGAGGAAGGTAGTCATGAAACAGAGAAAGATGCCAGTCAGCAATACATAGCTCAGCTTCTTGGATGAAGTCTTGATGATAGGCATGTCCTTGTAGAGCACAAATGTCACCACCACAGCCAAGAAGAAAAGCACATGTCAAGGGGAGTCCCCCTCCAGCTTGATGATAGGAATGGAATGACATCCTGTGAGGTTCTCTGTGGGAGATATACTATACAGTCAGGTCTTGCAGGTATAGTGGTCTTGTTGATACCATTGGTCTGTTTACATTTTGCAATGCCAACTGCAGGAGATACCCATCATCATCTTCTTCTGTTCACTGGGCTAGCAGAGTAGACTATGGATAAATCTAGAGACCTGCTGTCCTTACCGGGCCCATGAATGAGTTCCATTTTGAGGTGCAAGTGATCTTTTCAGGGGCCAATGACTATATTCAGGAGTGGCATTCTGAATCTGGTAATATTAGATGTCAGAACAATTGGGGCATCTCTATTCTCATTGAAAGTGACTGGGAATATGGAGAAACTGCTTACTGGGGACAGAGCAAAGATGGTGGAGAAGGTACAGGGACCTATCAGATTTCTACTAATTTGCACACCAAAAAAGTATATAATAACTTAAAATGGATTCTAGAGCATCATGACCCTTAAAAAGGAAAGGTGAAGGAAATTTTCAGCTCAAAACAATTTAGAAGACCAACACAAAGTATCTAATGCACTAATGTGGAGGTAGAGCACAACATGGCACTCAGGTCCCAGAGAGATAATAGCCTTGAGCACAACTAAAGCAACAGACAAAGTTTCTGGAAATCTCAGCCACAGTTGGTAAGGGAAAACTTCTCAGAAGATTACAAGGGTCATTTTCCTGACTGGGTGCAAGACTCTTGTCACATTGATCATAAAGCAGAACCATGTCACAGTCCTAGAGTGAAGTCACAGGATCAGGAGCAGCTGCAGGGCAAAAAATGTATCAATTTTTCAATAAAATAGAGGATTTTTCAACATTACTGATGAAAAGACCAGAGCTGAATGGAAAACTTGGCTCTCAAAAACAAGACACAAAAGACACATAAAAAGATAAATAGTAAAGAGAAATCAAAAGACATTCTGGAAGATTAAAATGTGTATATCTTGTTAGGGGAAAATAGAATTTAAGAATAGGAAGGAGATTTAGCCAGGCAGGCTTGAAGGAGTTTGAACATTCCAAACCTGGAATGTAGCAGAGGGACATTCACACAGAGGACTCTTTCTAATGGTAGTTGGTTTGGAGGAGTTGGAGATATAGCCACTGACCAAAGAGCCTGCAGATTTTGGATTATCTCTGTGCTTTGGGAAGCATCTGCAAAATCATCATATTATCTAGCAAGTTCAAGAAGTTTAGGCTAAGATTAACTGAATGGTGGACATACAAGATACCTCTTTCTCCCTGACTTCATAGTGGATTTACTTGGCTGTTTACATGTGTTTCTGGGACAAGCTGATACATCTGATCAATAGCCCAAGGACATCTTCATGAGAAATCCTTTTCCCTTGTGTCCTGGCTGCCTGCTATAGTGTTAGTGTAGAGATTCCCAGACCTCCAGCCCTGAGTTTATACCATAGCTGTTAAGTGTAGCTTGACTCTCTCCCACATCAGCTTCCCTCAAGTTACAACATTAAATTGTTTTTATCTACTTCCTGTTGCCTTCCTTAACACCCAGGATAGGACCCACCAAAGACAATAACCTTCATCTTTGTTTTTCCCTGGTTTGATGGTGACATCCAGAAACTACCAACTGTCACCTTACCAACTAGTGTGTTTCACCTAATTCCCACATCCCTTGTGCAGGTCCCCGGTTAACCTGTGTCACTCCTGTCACTTGTGGGTGTGTGGGTGTGCCCTATTTGTGATTATCATCCTGTGTAGGCAGTTATTCTCTTTCAATCTCTACATGGGCAGATGATTCTTGTAATTCCAAAGTAATTTGTCATTATTAGGGCAGTTAGGAGTATACATCGACATAAGGTGAGGGTATGAGTTGAATATGATAGAATGATATAAAAATTATATTATAGCATGAGAAAGAGGAATACATTGGGGGAAGGGAATGGGGTTAATTCTTGTATATAAAAGAGTCATGAAAGACCATTCACAGTGAAGGGGGAGGTGGGGAAGGTGGGGAGGAGAATGTGAACCTTATTCTGATCAGAACTGGTTCAGTGAGGGAAGAATATACACAATCAAAACTATCTTATCATATAGGAAACTAGGAGGGAGAAATGATAAGAGAAGGGGAATGGGACTGATAAAAAAAAGAGGTCAAATTGGGGGAGGTGGAAGTCAGAAACCAAACTGAGGTAAATAGGATGCAAAGTAATATATAATAATCAAAATAGTGCAATTTTCTATGATGCTCTAATAAAGATCTCATTTTTCAAATACATAGAGAAATGACAAATGTATAAGAACAAAAGTCACTTCCCAACTGAGAAATGGTCCAAGGATATGAACCGGCAATTCTCAAACAAAGTAATTAAAGCTCTATATAATCATGCAAAAAGATGCTCTAAATTACTATTAATTGGAGAGATGCAAATTAAAATAATTTTGAGATACCTCCCCATACCAATCAGATTGGTTATTAAAATGGGCTCTCTCACAATCAGAGCTTCCTGTAGCATACTTTAGTCAGTCAGCAAACATTCATTCAGTATTTGTTATATGCCAAGTACTGTGCTAAGTGATGAGGATGCAAAAAAGAGACAAAAATGTCTCCCTCTTCAAAGAGCTATCTAGTTGGCTAGACAATATGCAAAAATATACAAGCAAGCTATATACCAAGAATTTTATATTTAAGGATGATGAATATACATAGAATGCACTAAATCAGAGGTTTCTTTTCTCTTGATATAGTGAGGAAACAATGAAGTTCATAGGCTGTGATTAGGTATCCCTTTCTCTCACTATCTGACAATTTTTCTTTTTTGATTATGTATTTTTTTTGGTTATTTTTATATTGCTTTTCCTGAGCATTTTATGGTACACCAGTCTCCGGTCACTGAGATAAAGGGAGAAAATGCCATTCCATTGAACAGTTATCTTTGGTGTCATCTCTAGCTTTTCTTGGGAAGAGGAGAAAAAAAAATTCTATCACGTAATAGTGTCCTACCTTTAAAATAAGGGGAGAAAATGTCATTGTGTCACATACAAGATCCTTTACTAAAAGAAGAGAAATTAAATTCAATGGTAGCAGTGCCTTTGAGTAAAGATAAAGGGTGCCATTTTACTTTGTCATGTCTTTTGCCTAGCCTCTTGACACCAAGAGGAGAAACACCATTACATTGAGTACTTGATTTCTCCTTTCCAGGAAAAGGGGAAAATGACATGGCATGATATTTTCAGGCTGGATTATTGACTTAAGGTTAAAGGAGTAATACTATTCTGTCAAATCCAAGTTATTGTTGTCTTGACTTAAATGTATAAATATAAATGAATAAATGAGAGGACTTTACTTTGAGACTGAGCTCCAATGGACAATGAAAACCTATTTGAACTCATCTGTTCATATTCTCACTATCCCAGGGATTCAGAAGCCCTGGATATTATATTAAAACCCCATTATCCATTCCCCACTTCTCAGTCCCTTATTACTATTCCCCCTCAACCTGATAATCCCTCCTTAATGCTCCACTCTAAAGTTACCCACCCCCTTTTACTCTGCTCTCTGTAATGCCTGCTCCATAAGTGGTAAAACTTCTTTTATCTTAAATCATTTCTTTTTTCACTCTTTCCATCTTCTTGATTTCACTAAGATCTGGTTCCCTCTTGATGGCACAACCTCTTTGGACATCATGGCTGTATTTAAACTAATTTTACCCAAAGTACTGGTTGAGGTGCGAGAGTTGGAATATTCTTTGTTCCCTACTGCCACTTCCAAATTCTTAAATATGTACCTACTATGCAATAAAAATCCTCATGGCTATTTTCTGCAAACAGAATTCTCCCTTTCTTTCCTCATACTATTTCAGTGCCCATCTGATAGTTTTCTTCTCTACAACTTGTGTCCTTATTCTAGGGAACTTCAGTATGCATACCAATACTCCCTAAACACCCTAAATTCACAGTTGCTCAACTTACTCATTTCACATGACTTGTAGTTCCATATCATCTCAGTTCCACGTAAAGATGGTCAAATCTCCAATCTTGCCATTACCCATAAGTATGCAACTTCAATATTTATGAATTTACCTCATGTGATCACAATCTACTATTGTTCCACTTCTCCCTCTGCCACACAATCCAAAGACCTATTCTTTATCCACAATATGACCTTTAATTCCTAAACCATTCAGTTCTTTCCAAGGCCATCACCCCTACAGAACCTATACTCTCTCTTCTCTTCCTTGTTATGAGCCCTTGATGAACCAATTCAACTTTATATTGTCTTCTTCACTTGAGTTCCTTATTCTATCACCAATTGAGCTTTTGCAAAGCTTTAATACTGTATCACTCTCACCATCCATTATCATTGTTATATATATATATATATATATATATATATATATATATATGTTGTTGTACAAAAATGTATAGTTTGTTCCATGATTATAGTTTCATAGTTATGAAACTATGTTGGGTCCACTACAAGTTAATATTTTATAATCTCAATTTGGCTCTCATTCCTGCAAGGCAATCACACACTAGCTTTTCCAAATCTTTTCATCCCTCCTCAAATTCCCCAAGAATCTCTTTCCCCACCACACTTTCAACTAATAATCTTGCTTCATATTTTACTGGAAAATTGAGGGCATTTGCCAGAAGCTCCCTCTTCTCTCCTTATATTCATGTCACTTAGATACCTTCAGCTACTATGTCTTCCTTCATTCCTGTCTCATATAATGAATTGCCCCTCCTTTTTGCCAGGACAAACCCCTTTATGTACATTCAATACCATCTTCTCCAATGGAGTGCCCCATCATCCTCACCATCTCATTCATCTGCAATCTTTCCTTTTCTATTGACTTCCTCTTTACCACCTAAAACATGCCTGTGACTCCCCCTACACTTAAAACTCCTCACTTCATCCATCCTTGCTGGCTATTTTCCCATAACTTTCCTCCTCTTCATACCTTAAATACCCTGACAAGGTCATCTCTAACAAATGTCTTCATTTCCTATAATTCTTTTCATAACTCTTTAGTTTTCTGCCCTGATCATTCAACTCAATCTAAGTGAAATTGATTAGTGTCTAGTGAAGGTCCCAGGTGAGTGATAGGGCATAACAGTGATGGCAAACCTTTTAGACACTGTGTGCCATGCCCCTCCCCCCAGACTGGGTGCCATGTCTTGCCCCAACAAGAGACCAAGTTGCCCCTCCCTTACCCCAGACAGGGATGGGAGAAATGGAAGGAGTGGCCCAAGTTCTCTGCTCAGAGGAGGGAATAAGTGCTTCCATTGGGCTGCTGGGCAGAGGTGGGCAGGGAGCCTCAGAGGAGAGTAGCTCCACCCGAAGTGTCTCTGCCCTTCTAGCAACTAATCTGGCAGACAATAATAGATGTGTCCACAGAGAATTCTCTGCAT
This sequence comes from Gracilinanus agilis, assembly GCF_016433145.1. Taxonomy (NCBI): domain Eukaryota; kingdom Metazoa; phylum Chordata; class Mammalia; order Didelphimorphia; family Didelphidae; genus Gracilinanus; species Gracilinanus agilis. The sequence continues at coordinate 292,366,827 of NC_058130.1, read as the reverse complement.
GCCTTTTTTTGCACATGTGCCATAGGTTCACCACCAGGGGCATAAGCCCTCCCCCTCTCCAAAAGCTATATAAGTTCACTTATAGAGCTTAGTAGAAGTCTCAGAACTATGGTTCTTTGCATCTTCCCAAATTAATCTTTCTGCCTCAATTAAAGGACCTTAATATAGTTACTTTATTAGTTCTGTTTTTTTCTTCAGGTTGGCACTGCTATTGTGTTCAGTAATTATTTTAATATTTTGATATTAAAATGGAAACATGTAGAACAATCCCCAAAATGATGGTAACTAAGCTAGTGGAGGGGTCCTGTCATGGAGGAGGCAGTTTTGAGCAATGAGAACTAAAAATCCAGTGTTCCACTGGTATCCTCATGAGGTCAAAAAAGTGAGAAAGGGAGTTAATTCATTTGGGTGGACTGCTGCAGGGAACTATGAACAAGGGATGGATAGGTATGAAAGTGTTGTGGAGAAAATATCCAAATTGATGCCATTTTTACATTTGAATATTGCAAAATTTAAAAAATCCTACTTTTTATAATGATAAAATGTAGAAATGATATAATCTATAGGCTCATAGAATTTTGAGCTGAAGTTTTACAATTGTTTGCCATTCTAGACATTTTTTTACTTAATTTTTGGACTTCAAAATCATTCCGCTACTGCTGTCTCACCCTAGCACTTTCGTTAGGACCTCCTTACTGCAGGTTATCCTACCATCTTTGTAGCCTTCTCACCATGAAATATCCTTATGCAATGTGGTGACCTAATTTTGTGAAGGGGCAGAGGCAAGCCTGATTTCTTAGTCTCCTAGCTTAGTTCCAAATTTTCTGAACTTTGAAATCATGCCAAAACACAAGATATCTTTATTTCCTCTCCCTCCCTGCTTTACACCTCCATTTTGTGAGTTTCCTTCATTATAATATAAAGTCCTTGAGGGCAGGGACTAATTTTGAATTTGTAATATTTTTTTATTACCATAACATAAGCATCATGCCTGGTATATAGTAAGTACTTAATAAATACTTATTCCTTCCAATTCATGCACCTTCTTACTATATATCTTGAATTAAAAGCATTATCTATTATTTTACTAATTTATTACAGTTTTTATGTTTTGAAGCAGATAGATTATACAATAGATAGAACTTAGGCCTGGAGTTAGATGACAAATTCAGCCTCTGACACCAGTTTTGTGATTCTATGGAAAGTCACTTAAGCTCTTTTTGTCTCAGTTTCCTCACCTATAAAATAAGGATAATTATAGCATCTACCTCACAAGGTTGTTGTGAGGATCAAATGAGATACTATTTGTAAAAAGCACTTAACCTGGCACATAATAGATGTCATATAAATGCTTATTTCTATACCCCTTTTTATTGAGAGACCAAGTATACTGTATGAAAAGCTTGCCTTGAAATCATAAAGATTTTATTTCAAGTCTGATCTCTAATATTTGTCAATATGATTTTGTAAGTAGTCACCTAACTTCTGAGTGATCTAGATAACTCTAATACAACAGGTTATGAACTACAGAAATACTCCTGAGATGAATTAATAGACAAAGTTTACTTACCCAGAAATTCTATTATACCAATGAAAGCAGAACTTTTATCTCTGTTCTTACTTTATTTATTGAATATAAGGTACTTTTGTTTACACTTTTATGGATGGGAACAAATAGATTTTTATGAAATTATAATGAATGATGTAAATGTCAGACAAAGCAAATTAAAAATTTCAAAGCAAAGTGAAAAATGTTATAATGACTATATTGTTTATCTTGGATTTTAGGTCAATTTAAGTCCTTGAAGTCACTTAAATTAATTATCTTATGCTGCAGGTAAAGGAACAATGTCAGGGAAAAAAAGATATGATCAAGATCACATATGTCATAAGTAGCAAAGTTACTCTGGTTCCAAAGGCTGATTACTCCCTTAAGCAAAATTAATTCAATTAATTGTAAGAAGAGGTGGAATAAGCCCTCCAAATGTCTGAATACTGCTATAAAATAGTTTGCAGAACTATATATTAACAACTGAAAATGAAAACAGAAATTAAAAAGAAACAAAACATTAAAAAACTTAAAGAAAAAATTAATATTACCTTAAAACAGCATCCCCTACAATACACACAAAGATTTTTCCACTGTGCATTGTTGCTAGCTGTCATTTTACTAGTTGTGTGTAAGGTGGGCCAGGTCATTAAATAGGATATGATCATAACACATACCCAGGTGTGCATATAAGGCTCTCTGAACCTGTTTCCACATCCAAAAAATTGGAATTTTATTCACACTACTCATCTCATGGGTCTACTGTGAGAAAAGTGTTTAAAAGTATAGTATTATATAAATGTAAGATGATGTGAATAATAAATAAAGTAGGTGGTATAAATGTGAAATGTTAGATAAAAATAAGGGATTCAAGAGATCCACACCTTTTGACCCCTTCCAGTGACATTTTTGAAGCATGTTTTTTTCTCATCTACAACACTTCTCATCTTATTAAAATCATTATACCATCTGTTTTGTAAACTGAGGCACAAGGAAAAATGACAGGAATCAAGTACAAACCCTTATATTGAGTAAAGCAAAATATATACTGAGCGGGAAGCCTATTATTTGACTAGTTTTCTCACCTCAGAAAGCCCTTATATGTGGTTTGGGCGTAATGCATTCACATTGGAGCATGTGGGAATTGGATCATTCAGATAAAACTGCAGGAACAGAGAGTAAGAAGAGCCATTGGAGATCTCTAGGTGGGAAGCAGAGGCTCAGGAGGGTCCTCAGGACTGCTTGTTATCAGGAGGTTACAGCTGTCTGAGGCTTGCTAGTAGCAGAGAGGACAAGATGTCATCAGTATGTCAGGCCTGAGCTAGGGTTACTTCTGTGCCCTATTCAATCACTTCTGTTTCCCAGGTTATTTCATTATTCCCTGGATAAAAAGGAAGCTTAGCCAAATTAATGATTAGAAATACTCTTAATTATTCCAATTTCACAGTTTCTGTACTTAATTTTTTGTTAAGAATAACGATTTTATTTGTGATTTATCCTATGTAAATAATTGATTGGAAAATTAAATGACAAAAATATTTTAAAACAACTTGATTCTAAATGTAATTGTAATTAATATGAATCAACCCCAATTCCAAAGAGCTAAAGAGATAGTAAAATATATATGTATATAGTAAAATGTATAGTGTTTTCAAATTCTTTAGAATGAAAAACTGTCTTAAGACAACCCAAGAGACAAAAGTCTATTGATAAAAACATAGTTATTTGTATAAGTAGAATGACCTCATAAATACTATTTTTTAATACAAATAGACTAATCATTAACTAGCAAGCAAATATCTCCTAGATTTGGAATGAATATCCTCCAGACCAGTCCTAGCAGAAATGAAATATAAACTAATCAGAATAGAAAACATTTAACACCTAGATAAAGGAAAATGAAATGTTTTGTAAAACAATTCTAATCAAAGGACAAGACAGTGTGTAAAAGAATAAAGAGGCTCAGGAATACAGGAGGCAGATACTGCTTATTCAGTAAGCTATTGTATTTTACCTACTGTGTTCACCTTCTGTATAAGTGCTGGAGGAGATATGAATTTTCGCTGAGACAAAATCCTGGCCCTTTTGGCTATTGCCATAGAAACCTATAAAATACAATGCCACTTGGAATGGAGTTCTGGTACATGTGTTTAATAGATCAACTTGTTTGGATGATGCAACTTCTCCACATGTAGAGAATGAAAAATCTGCTTCTGAGAAAGATTGTGGAGAATTTCTAGAATTCCATACCTGGTTTTTGGTCTACTGACTACATGGTCAAAATGAATAATTTTTAGTTGGCCACGTAGCCAAAATTAGAGCCATTTTCTTAAAGAACATGTCAGCTTAAGCTTTCTTTGCATCATTTCTTTGCATAATATGTTCCAGGGAAATTTTGTTGATACCTTTACTCAGGAAATCTGGTGAGAAACAATGATATAAGGGGATAGATCTTGGGATTTTCTCTTTGAGGCAACTGCATTTGTTTTCTTCTAGTTTAGGTGAAGGGATAAGATACTCCCGTATCGGGAGTTTCAAAAGTACAGGTAGGGGCTTCCGGGTTAAGATGGCGGCAGAGTAAGAAGCAGCTCTAAACCTCTCCTGACCAAAACACACAAAACTCCTCAAGGGGACATAAAAACAAGTCCAGACGAACGGAGGAACCCCACAACAGGACACAGCGTGGAAGGTACGTGGAATCGAGACATTTCCAAGCTAAAAAGGGCTCTCACTCAAGCGCAAGCTGAGCAACCGCCCCACCCCCACCCCCTCCACACTCTCCTATAGCTCTGAACCCAGCTAAAAAGAAATAGAGCAAGTTTGGGGCACCCATCGAGTCATCAGCAGCTCCGGGACCTGTTCCTGAGAGCAGCAAGANCTCTCTTCCAGAGAAGCACTGAGTATTATTATATAATTAATTTGGTTATAGCAACCAGTATTAATTAGAAGGAATCATTGCAGTTAATGGGTTGGCCAGGCTAAAGCATTGTTACATTCTCAGACACAATAGCAAAGACATACAACAGATAAAGCAATTATATAACACTTCCTTCAGTTTTTAGCCCTGTATATAACATTCTAAAACTTATTAAACAATTAAATTGTATCCTGAGTCAGTTGCATTGCTTCAAAAATCCCATGAGATAATGGTTTTATAGATCACTACAGATGCAAAGGAACCCTAAGATTTGGGAGTTGTTTATTTTTAATCTATCATTTTAACTCTATTATTTTCTTCCTCCTCACTATTTTTTTTGCAAATCATAACTGCAATCAGATCTATATTTTATAAAGAATAATAATAAAGATATAATAGTAATAAGCAATGATGATAATGATAACTAGAATTTATATAGCATCTACTATGTACCAAGTACTTTACAATTATTCTCTTATGCTACCTTTACAACAATCAACTATTATTGTCCTTTCATTATAATTTAGGAAACTGATGCAAACAAAAGACTTGCCCAGAATCTTATATCTAGTAAATGTCTGAAGCTGAATTTGAACTCAAACCTTCCTGACTCTAGGTCCAGAGTTTTTTACTGTGCCACATCCCCACCTCACTAGTAATGTCTTTTTGTTTATTTGTTTTAACTTGTTCCTGTATTTTAATTAAAGATATATATAGATGCAGATAGATAGATCTAGATAGATATATAGGTATATCAGAAGGAACCATCAATTTAGAGAATCAAGACATTTCAGACTCTTATTTTTTCTCCCTAAACCCCTTAATCTTATCATATTTATTTACTACTCTTAAGACAATTCAATGCTACTCTTTTTCCTGATAGAAGCCCATGACATTTGTAAGATATTTTTTTAATTCAAGTGTACATGCTTTTATATCAAATGCTCTTTTTACTAAAAATTAAGCAGAATACTGAAATTTACATGGAAGCATACTGCAGAAAAAATGAAAACAGACCATTAAAATTGAATGTATGTTCAGGACTATAAGAATTATATAGATGTCCTTCCAAATTTGTCTTTTTTCTGCCAACATTTCTGAAAATTAATTGAAAAAAAGTGACAGATACCAAAAGCTAGGAAATTATTGGGGATTATAATAATGTTAGAGATAATTTCCCTCCCTTTGTATTTTTTCTTTTTGCTTTTTTAACAATTGTTTTTCAAACTAGCTCCCAGCAATACAGTTGTCATCAAATATGCATTGGGGTTTCATCTCTTTTTAAAGTCTTATCCTATATACTCATTCATCTGTGTTAAGTAACAAGACATTGTTACTTAAAGTTAAATTTACTTCAGTAAATTTAGTAAAGTTAAAAGTTACTTAAAGTTAAAAAAGTTAGCTTAAAGTAAAATGGCATAAAAATAGCCTCTGCTAATAATCTTTTCTGTGATTCATCATAGCTTTGGATAACAGGTGAATATGTATTAAAAAAGGCAATTATAGTACTGTAAGCTTTTTTCACTGACTACTTAATCAGAGGAATGGAAGACTATAGCTCCTGGGACATGTGAAAGAGCTTACCTCTATCAAACCATATTTCTTTATTTGCTAATTGAACAAGCTGCCTATCAAGCCTAGATCCTTAGCATAGTGATTAGAATTTCAAACATTTGGGAAGACTGAGGAAGTTAAAATCTATTTTCTTTACCTTAATTTAACTATAGATCCTTCTATTCTGAGAAAAGTCTTCCAAGCCAGCAGCTACCATAATAAGAATAGAAATTCTATGTGCAGAAATGTATATAACAGATCTATAGAACTATTTAAACAAAACATTTCGATATGTACAGCTTATAACCTTAATTTTTCTTTTTAAGTTCTAAAGGTTATCTTCTAGATATTGATACAAACATATGTATATATGTTTATGCAACATGCTGCCTTGCCCACACTTTCTCAGGGCTAAGGCTGCTACATTTGTCCCTCAGGGTTCCAGAGCTCTTCTCTACAGGCATTGTTCGAGTTTCTCCAGTTGTGTTTAGCCTAAAATATTAGGGACCTCAGACTTTTAACCACAAATACACACACACACACACACACACACACACACACACACACACACATATATATATATATATATATATGTGTAGTTAAAAGTATATATATATATATATATATATATGTTTTTATAAGAAAATATTTACTTCAAATATATAAGCAGAAATAATCCTATAAACATTTCCCCATATACCTTGGGGTGTACTCTCCTATATATTCCCCCTAGTCTCTAGAGGATTAAGCTCTAACTTTAGTTTAATTTCTATATAGCTCTTGTTCTACCAGGTTTGTGTTGAGGAACATCATAATTTCCCATTAAATACTTCTTCAGACCTGGTTTCCAAAACTTGACGTCTGAAGATTACCTTTTGTTCCTCATGGTATCAATGCTTCATTGGTTACACAATCGACCTGAATCCTGACACCCAGATGGCTGTGACTCACTTTTCCAACCTTTGAAACTCCAGAGATAGGAGACTCCACTCCCTTGATCTAGAGTGGAAAACAACACACTAAAAAGTCAAGGACTTAGGCTTTCTCTGAATGTTATGGTTGAAAGAACCACTGAATGAAACCAACATACATAGTTGACTTAAGCCTTTTTTTTATTTTAACTATCATTTTGGTACAAAAATATTCATAGCCATGCTCTTTGTGGTGGCAAAAAAATTGGAAAATGAGAGATTATCTCTCTATTGGGGAATGGTTGAACAAATTGTGGTATATGATGGTGATTTGCTGTAAGGAATGATGAACTGAAGAATTTCTATATTAACCGGAAGAACCTCAATGAACTGGTGCAGAGTGAAATGAGCAGAACCAAGAGAACATTGTATACAGAAAGTGAAACAATGTGGAATTATCCAGTTTAATGGAGTTTACTAGTAGTAGCAATTGTTATAAGGAAAGGATAAGTTATAGTAAGAGATGATGGGTGCAAAGGATAAAGATTCTGGAATGTTGGAAGGAGGGGTTAGATTGGAACTGAGGGGGTTAGTTATTAGTTGTCTCTCTCTGAATGTACCTAGGGAGAGTGGCTGCCTGTCCTGAGGTTGCTGATCCTCTCTTGCTTTCCTATCCTGCCTGCTGCCCTATTGTTATCTGGTTACTTTTTTTCCCTTGGAGAAGAATCTTGTGATCCTGAACCAACTGCCTGCACTGATTGTAAGATAAGGTCTGGGTCCATTTGGATCTAAGGACCTTCCCTGGGTCCTGCCAAGCTTGTCACAGATCATCACCTCTAATAATAACCAAGAGAGGTGCAGGTTATATAGAACAGGGACTGGGTTTTTAAGTGAGAGAGGAGAGGGAAATAGAGTAGTCCATCAACTTTCTGAAGACTCTCTATGAGGAGATTTAGAACTGGGGTTTTGTAATTTATTAATTAATTACATAGTAGCAATTAATGACAGGGATTCTCCTTACCCTTCAATCTTCTCTCTATCTCTGAAAATAAATTACATCTTTCATTTGTTATATCCAGATCTGTGACTTAGTAAATCTTTGTACTGGTCCCAGATCAGACTTTGGCCTGACCAGTCTAACTGCTGGTTTTCAACCCACAGTGTAATTACTTTTGTTACTGGCCCAAAGCAATCCATCTCATCCCATCTCCAAAAGGACCCTAATATACAATGCAATAATCCAGGACACTCCTGAAGGACTTATGAGAAAGAATGCTATCCACATTAAGAGAAAGAACTATGGGAGTAGTGAAATCTGAATAATATTGATGGTAAGTTTGTAGTATTTGTATATCAAGGTTTGACAGATACTTGTTACACCACGGAGGGAATAGGGCTGACAAGCCTCTTATAGGCATTGAATGCTATCTGACTCTTTGACCAAGGCTTAGAAATATCAAACACAGGAATTATTGTTATTCACAGAAGTAGGATGGGAGGATTAGGAAAAGGAATCCCTAATCTAAGAGATTTTAGATAAAACTCCCCCCTTTCTACAGGCCCTGCAAAGGACTGCCTTCGGATGTTGAAGCTACCTATTCTCTACACTCTCTATCTAGAAATCCCAGCTATTCTAACTACCTGACTAACTAATCCTCCCAAATATCATCTGTTTAGATCAGTATAGTTCATCAGAGTAATAGTGTTGAACCCTTATTCCGAGGGTTGAACCTGCTTTGGGTTGGCCCATGATGGCTTCAGGCCTTCTCCCACAGTCAGTTTAATGTCTTGCCAGCAGGAAATCTTTACAGCAGTTAAATCTCAGGCCACAGGAACATGGTTAGCTGACAGAGTAGATGAAAGAGGTAGTAGGATCTCTACACCAGGACACCAGGACATCAGGACAGGTAGCTTTGGCTCCACCTGGAAAAGGCAGGCAAACTCCCACTTGGCTCATACAGATACCCACCACAGGAAATTATCACTCCAAGTGCTCCTAAGGACAGGAACCAAAAGCCCCCTGGTCCCACTGTGTCCTTTCTCATATCTTCCCCACACTCTAGAAAATAGGTTCTATAAAGTTCCATGGCATGCAGCAAGATCTCTCTTTACAAACTCTCCTGTCTACTCCCAGTTTGCAAACCATTTTTTTCCTTTTCCCCCTTACAGTAGAAACGCAAAAGAAAAACATATGACATCACTTATAACTTGTATATATGGGTATATGAATTGGGATTTTGGTTTTAAAAGATTGTTCTATAGCAAAAGTGAATAGTGTGGAAATAGAGATCAAATGATAATATTTTTACAACCCAGTGGAATTGTTTGTTGGATCTGAAAGCTGGGGAGAAGAGGGGAGGGAAAGAAAATGAATCTTGTAAACATGGAAAGATATTTTTAAAATAAATAAACAAATAAATAAATAAAATAATTAATTAATTAGTAAACTATCATTTTGATAGTTCTGGCAACATAACCAAATCAAAAAAATGTTCCTCTCAACCATGCTGGTTATACAACTGTAACCAGTTATAGAACATCCATACATGCATCATAATTTTTCCAAGGCACTTTCTTTTCATGTCATCACAATCTCCCTAGAAAAGATAGAGTAGTTGAGGAAGCTGGTGAGATATCTGTACTTCAAAAGGTGAATTGTGTACATTGCAGGTATGAAATGATGGCTCTGTGTGTGTGTGTGTGTGTGTGTGTGTGTGTGTGTGTGTGTCTTCTTAGAGGGAAAGGATAAAGAAGAAATATTCTCCACATAATAGCTTATATCATCTTTCAACATGGGCAGCAAATATTCTATTTCCCTACAAATAAAGTACTAGAAAGGATGTTAAAAATAAATTTAGAAATATATTATGAAGCAATAGAATTACAAATGTCATCTGAAATGTATTTGTTTATTTTCCTAGATGGAAGCATTAAAAATCTCAACCCAGTAACCTACATGATAAAAATCCGGCATTGACTTAAAATGCACATTAACTGTTGAAAGCTAAAGTTCCTAGATTCTTATGAAACAAAAAGTGCAAACAAACATATCTATATGAGTAGTCTATGATTTTAGGCCTAGCTATGCACACAAAGTTAAGTGCAGCCTATAACAGTTATCCGAATAATTCACTCAAATGTAGAAAGCCAAAATGACTAACTCAGAACTCCAAAGTCACCTTCCCCTTCCTCTAAAGAATAATTCTTAGACATGAATTATATGGAAAAATTATATCAAATGTCTCCATTTTTCTTCTATAAATTCACCTTTAGGATTCAATCAATTTTAATTTTACAAAATATGATAATTGTTCTGACATATAGAAAATATTTCCTATGTACATGTGAGTTTTATAAAAATATCTATTTCAAACAAAAAAGTACAGTGAAGTTCAGAAAATTATCCTTTTCTATACCTTGGCTTGGATTTTATCTCAGTGTTTTCAGAAAAAAACTGAATAAAGATGTCTCCATTTTGCAATGAAAGATTCAATTGCTTTTACAATGCTGTGTAAACATCTCTAGATGAACAAGCTTAACAAATGTATTATGATTCAACAAAAATTTATGTGACACGTTTTCTCGCTTCAGCAGCAGCCAATTTTCCTTAGCTTGAACTACTGCTAGCATTGATTTTTTGGCAGGCAGCCAACCAATCTCTGATTTAAAATGAAACTGATAGCATCTGCTCCAGTAGTGCAATATATTCCACATCAGATCAAAAGCAGGGAGCTAGTAATATTAACATTATACTAATCTGTAAAGACATTTTCGCTAGGCAAGTGTTGAATAAAGCTTTAAAATGAGGAACATCAGTAATTGTCAGATTATTCAGCAATGTTTATTTGTAGATTTCAAGATGAGGAGAGGTTGTTGAGAAGAAAAAAAGAGGGAGAAAGAAAGAAAGGAAGGAAAGAAGGAAGGAAGAAAGAAAGAAACAAACAAACAAACAAACAAACAAACAAACAAACAAACAAACAAACAAGGGAAGGGGAGGAAGAAAGAAACAAGGGAAGGGGAGGAAGAAAGGGACAGAGGAAGGGAAGAGACAGAGAGAGGGAGAATATCTAGAGAATTATAAATTATAGTAAAAGTGTCCATTACTATCTTCCTTTCCCACTTCACCCCTCTCCACTAACTTTTGTTACCTTAAGTATTATTTAAATCCCTTCCAATGTCAGCTCAATGAATTTTGTATGGTTTCCAACTCTGATTGGTATCTTGGTTTGCTACTACATGCACTCTTTCACTGTTGTTTACAGAGAACCAGAGGTAGTATCTAATTAAAAATAAGTCAGAGAGCTCTCAGTTGGAACTTGTCAATATTTCAAGCTCCCTTCCTAACAAGGAATTAGGCCAAATACCATCTCTAATAACTAACTGACATAAAATTACCAGCAAGATAACAATTATAGAATAATTTTCAACATATAAATAGTAAATAAATCATTTTTCCATATTGCCTTTGTTGTCTTATTTTTACTTAGCGATTCAGAAATATGTTGGGGGTAAAAAGTCTCTTCAGAAGTCACTTGCTAATGTGTCAGAAACCTAATTTGTAAAGGCAAAATATATCTGGCTTAGACTCCTGTTTTGTTGTGTAAAGATTTTTATTTTGGTATATTTAAGCTACTAAAATAACAAACCTCCAAAAGGATAATCATTACCTAAACCATGGGAAAATCAGTTTAATATGGCTAATATCTGAAAGACAGACAATCAACTAAATAGTTATACTTGCATTTTATAAATTAGTTAATTACTTTGCTATATTAAAATGCTCAGTTAACACCTTCTTTACCCTCCATTAGAAATGGCATCCTTAGGCAAAAAATATATGAATATGCAACACTATTTCTTATTTATATTGATCAGTTCTTTCTCTAGAGGTATATAGTCATTCTTCAAACAGTATATCTGTTGCTCTATATAATGTTAACAAAATATTTATAACAGCTCTCTTTGGGGTGGCAAAGACCTGGAAATTGAAGGGATGCCCATCCATTGGGGAATGACTAAACTAGTTGTGGCATAGAATAATGATAGAATACTATTGTACTATAAGAAATAATGAAAGATAAGTTAGGTGGCTTAATGCACTAGGAGCTAGACTTACAGATGGGAGGTCTGAGGTTCAAATTTGACCTTAGATACTTCTTAGCTGTATGACTCTGGGCAAATCACTTTATCCCTATTGCCTACCCCTTATTACTTTTCTTCCTTGAAACCAATGGACAGTTTTGATTCTAAGAAAGTAAGGATTCAAAAATAAGAAATGAAGAACAGGTTAATTTTGAAAATTTTTATACTTTTAGAAAACATCCCAGTGCATAATATAGGGAGGTCTTTGCTTTTAAACTATCCCAATTTAAGACAAATACTTTCTCATGATTTTATTTTTATTGACTCTAATCTGTGTATTTGTATTTAGTACTTTCCCTGTCTCCCTGTATTTAAGACTCACTGTTTAAAATGCCTTTTGAAATGTCAGGAAATGTAGTTTAGTTCTTGGAAGATTTTAGTCTGTGGATTATTACGATGAAAAATATCCAAAGAAGTTTTAGAAATAATTTATGACATTTTTATCACTGCAGCTCTGACCTTCCTAGGGAACTGAAATTAAGTTAGAAAATTAAAGAGTATTTGTTTCAGTTTCTGTTTGCTTATTCTCTTATATTTATGTTCTCTCTAAAATTGCACATTTGGCAGCAGTTCTTCCACGTTGTGTCTTGTTTGAAATGTGGATTACTTTTTTTTTTTAAACCCTTATACTTCGGTGTATTGTCTCATAGGTAGAAGAGTGGTAAGGGTGGGCAATGGGGGTCAATTGACTTGCCCAGGGTCACACAGCTGGGAAGTGGCTGAGGCCGGGTTTGAACCTAGGACCTCCCATCTCTAGGCCTGACTCTCACTCCACTGAGCTACCCAGCTGCCCCGAAATGTGGATTATTTTTTTTGAAAGTAGCTATACTAAAGGACATCTCCCACCAGTATTTTAATCTGCAGAGTAGAAAAACATGATATTACCACCCACTATCCACTCGAAATAAATTTGAATATACATATAAACATTTGTTGAATAATGCATTGAGAACTTTTCTAGATGCTATAAGTTGTAGGAGAAGAAAAGGAAAAGAAGGACAAAGAGGAAGTGGAGAAAGAAATGCAGCTACTGTAGATCCTGTTCCAGAGATCCAAATATTCAGGGTGCTGTAGTGGAAAGACTGGATTTTACATTTCTTACACGTAAGAAAAAGATGGTAATATAAAAGATCCTACCTCAAAGGACACTTGTTTGCAAGGATTCAGAAGGGTACCAAATTAACATATAATCAATAAAATCAAAAGAAAATATCAGTAATCTACTCCATGCAGTTCAAGACTGCACATGAATATGACCAGAAGTTTTCCAGCATGCTAATTCATAATTTACCATAATGGCTCAAAGCCAGCAGTTTAACCAAATAAATGAGTCAGAGGTATCTAGACCTTTGCACAGTTGAAATCTCAATAACAAATTAAGTCAGTTAAAGTAAGTCACTGTACAGATACTGAAAAGGCTTTAGGCTGAGTGTTACCCTTAAGGATGCCTGAAATCACTCTGTCTAATATCCCATGGAAGTCATATATGGAGAAAAAGCCAGCTTTGTGTATGACAACTGGTGGAAAAGGAGATTCACAGAGCCAAAGTATTTCAATTTGGGGTTTCCAACAAAAGAAATGAAATTATCATGATTTCCTAAATCCTGTCAGTACTATAGCAGATCTTCTATTGTCCTAGAACATCTCTGAAATATGATGGTTCACAATTGTTGACATTGTGAGAGAACAGAGATTAACTTGGACCGCTTCTTAGGAAAAGGAACTTTGTGGGCTTGAGAGAACAAATTCTCTGGTTGTCTACACTCAGTCTTATTTATTTTTTTAGTATTTACTAAAGCTTGTTCATACTAAGACAAAGACATAGTTTATCACTAAATCCATATTTTACACTTACACTTCAGACATGAGCATCACTTTACAGCCATCATCTTTAACAAAGTTCACCTTTAGCAGGCATTGTGTCATAAAATAAGATTTGAGTGTTGTAAAATTTTCATTATCACAACATTTTAATCTGAAATTCACTTAATTTTATTGTTTCTAATATTAGAAACAAATTGGGCTATTAGTCAATAATACAAATGGATTAAATTGATTACCCTAACCTGAGGGATAGGGACAAGTCAGTGGAAAGAAGCCAGAATTTTTACCAAACTTTCCCAAACTGTATCATCTCTACAATTTCTTTAAAGAATTTAATAAGTGGCTAAAAATTGTTTTAAGACTTCTGGTTAAGATGGCGGCAGAGTAAGGAGCAGGTGCTCAATCTCTCCTACCCAAAGCATACAGAACTCCTCAAGGGGACATAAAAACGAGTCCAGATGAACGAGGGAACCCAAGAACAGGGTGCAGCATTGAAGGTACGTGGAATCGGGGCATTTCCACCCTATAAAGGGGTGAAACAGTTCTCACTAAAATGCGAGAGGAAGAAACCCATCCACCCCCCCACACACACACCACACACAGTGCCAAGGCCAGCGCACGGGAGTGAAAACAGGATTGGGGCAACCAGTAAATCACTAGCAGCCCCAGGGCTTGTACCTAAGAGCTGCAAGATGTGGGACCCCAGGTGGCTGGGGGGTGCACACGGACTTTCCTGAGCATCTGCACAGGTGAAGGTAGTGCCCTAAGTGAGGACAAAGATCTCAAGCCCAGGCTTGGACCTCTAAAGGGGACACGGTACAGACGGGAGCAAGGCTGTGGAAGCTACACCCTGAGACTGCTGAAGGAGCCTCAGGCAAAGGGGCAGACCGGGGACTACCAGGAGGCTTGACCCCGAGGACAAGGAGACCAGAGCCCTCAGTAGCTTAGAAAGCTCAAGCAGACCCTGAGTGTGAAGACAAAACTGTAAAGGGACAGGGCAAACCTGCTGAGAACCCCAGAAGAAAAAGATTGTCAAGAAAAACTCTGGAACACTCCACAACTTTTACACAGAGAAAATTCAGACAACAGAGGAGGACAAACAAGTATCCAAACCTTCCCAAAAAAATGAAAACTGATCACAAGCTATTGAAGAGTTCAAAAATGAGATGTTAAGGAAGATGGAAGAGATCTGGCAAGAAAATAACAGCTTAAAAAGCAAAATTTCACAATTGGAAAGTGAGGCAAGTCAACTGAAGACCAGAAATGACCAGATTGTAAAGGAAAACCAAAAGATTATAATCGAAAACCAGTCCCTAAAGGCTAGAATTGAGCAATTAGAAGCCAATGATCTCTCAAGACAACAAGAACAAATAAAACAAAGTCAAAAGACTGATAAAATAGAAGGAAACATGAAATATCTCAATGAGAAAGTGACAGACCAAGAAAACAGGTCTGGAAGAGACAATTTGAGAATCATTGGTCTTCCAGAAAAACCAGAAATTAATAAAACTTGGACTCCATACTTAAAGAAATTATTCAACAAAATTGCCCTGAAGTCCTACAACAAGAGGGCAATATAGATATTGAAAGGATCCATAGATCACCCTCTACACTGGACACAGAAAAGTCAACACCTAGGAATATAATAGCCAAATTCAAGAGCTTCCAAGTAAAAGAAAAAAATCTTACAAGAAGTCAGAAAGAGACAATTCAAATATCAAGGTGCACCAATCAGGATCACAAAGGATCTGGCAGCCTCCACTCTAAAAGACTACAAGGCTTGGAATACGATATTCAGAAAGGCAAGAGAGCTGGGCCTTCAGCCACGGATCCACTATCCATCGAAACTGACTATAGACTTCCAGGGGAAAGTATGGGCATTCAACAAAATTGAAGATTTCCAAGTTTTTGCACAAAAGAGACCAGGACTAAATGGAAAGTTTAATACCCAACCACAAAAATCAAGAGAAACATGAAAAGGTAAATAAGAAACAGAGGGAAAAGAAAGAAAACTCATACTTTTTTAATTTGACTCATTAAGGGCTTAAATAAGTTCTAATTATCTGTATTGCTATGTGGAGAAATGCTATGTATAATTCTCTGTAGTGAACTCTATTCACTATTATAATATTCACTATTATAGCAACCAGAAGAATAATTCATAGGGAGAGGACAGGATACTAAGTGGTCTAAGATGACATAGGGGGTGGGAAAGAGGGGGGGGAATAGTAGGGGACACCAA
>NC_058130.1:292311654-292347710 GCF_016433145.1 Gracilinanus agilis | reverse complement strand
CGTTTCCCCGGACCCCTCGGTTGTGTCCGGCTGGACCCGGACAGTGGCGCCCAACGCGGGGCAAGGCGAAAACGGCTTACCGGACAACTGAGGAGCAGCTGTCGCGGCCGCGAAGACGTAACGGGTAGAGGCTGAGCAAGACGCCTCGAGGTAGGGTAAGTTGTCCCATCCCCCATAGGCATTTAAAAATCAAGAGTGTTTCTAAAAAAGGTATGTGTGTGTGTGTGCTAGGAAAGTGGAAGGAATACGTGTGCATGATGGGAAAAACACTCGCGAAGGAAACAGTGTTCGTGACTGAACTAAAACATAGTCTTAGGAAGAGAGGCAGCAGAGTAAAAAAGGACCTGTTCAGGTTCTATGGCTTGACTTTCTTAAAGAAGCCGACACGAGTCAACAAGTCTCGCACCTCCTCAGCTTGGCCGAGGACGCTATCTTAGAATCTAAGATAAAAAATGAAGAACCAAACTTGACTAAAGAACAGAGCTCGCCCCTCCAGGGGAATGAGCGTCCCTTGTCTCTTTCAGAGGAACCTATCAAAAATCCCTCCCTTGAGGAGCCCCTTGTTCCCTCTAAGCCCAGACCACGCCTTTATCCAGTCCTATACAGGGACCCTCCTCAAGATAGCACACTTAATCTGGCTTATCAAGCAGAGCTGAAGGAGGAGACAGCCCGCTACCATAACAATGGTGCTCTGAGGAATAGACCTCCTCCCTACAACCCCCCATCCCCCACCATTCAACTTGCCCTCCCACATGATTCCTCTGACTCCCAGCAGGAGGAAGAGGGGGAGGAGGAAAGCGGATCCCGTGGAAATTCCAGGGCCGCAGATACTTCAGGCCTCCCTCACCATCATAGGCCAATTTATAAAAAATTAAAAATTAAGCACATTAAAGACCTGCATTCGGCAGTTAAAAATTATGGCCTGAATGCCCCTTTTACACTCTCCATCCTAGAAGGGCTTGGAGGAGAGGGACACATGCTCCCCTCTGAATGGTCCAAAGTTGTGCAATCTGTCCTATCCCGAGGGCAATTTCAGACTCCCACCCCCCTTCAGGCTCAAACCCAAAGACCACCTCCCAGCGTTTGCCCTAAATGTCGAAAGGGTCGGCACTGGGCTCGAGATTGCCGAGCCAAACCTCAGAACTTTTCCCCAATGTCGGGAAACGGGATGCGGGGCTCCCACGGGAGCCCCTGCCCAGTTCCCTTACTCGAGCCACAGCCGGCAGCGCAGGCCTGGACCTCTGTGCCGCCTCCACCCGAATATTGACCCCTGAAGAAGGCCCGGTAGTCCTCCCCACCGGCAAATTCGGACCACCGCCTCCTGGCATGTTTTTCTTGGTCATCGGCAGGGCGCTCACCACCTTACAAGGTGTAGTTGTGCACCCCACCCTTGTTGATAATGACTACACAGGGGAGATAAAACTTATCATAGAATCTCCCCACGGTCCGGTTACCATTCCTGCCGGTAAACGCTTAGCTCAGGCCCTCCCCCTCCCCATGATAGGCGATTTTCCCGCCACAGCCCAAAAACGAGGTCCTTCCTCACCCGGCTCTTCCAACATTTATTGGGTACAACAACTTACTGAGTCCCGACCCACTCTGCAATTAAAGATCGAAGGAAAAACCTTCACAGGGCTGCTGGACACAGGGGCAGACTCTACTNACATTTATTGGGTACAGCAACTTACTGAGTCCCGACCCACTCTGCAATTAAAGATCGAAGGAAAAACCTTCACAGGGCTGCTGGACACAGGGGCAGACTCTACTGTCATCTCCCAGGCTCATTGGCCCCGAGCCTGGCCCCTTCAACCCTCAGCCACCCACCTGTCAGGAATAGGTCAGATCCAAGATACCCTCCAAAGTACTAAGCTCCTCCATTGGCAAGATACTGAGGGCAATAGTGGCACTATGCTGAAATCTGGGTACCTCCCAGGCAAAGGCCTTGGCAAGAACGAACAAGGCATCTTACACCCAATATCCCCCCCAGCCCAAAACGATAAAGGAGGACTTGGGTCAAAAAATTTTTTATAAAGGTCACTGATCTCCCTGCAATCCAGGCTGATAAGATCACCTGGAAGTCCGATTCTCCTGTCTGGATTGACCAGTGGCCTCTAACATCTGAGAAGGTTCAAGCTGCCCTAATGCTAGTGCAGGAGCAACTCTCTCTTGGACACCTTGAACCTTCCACTTCCCCATGGAATACACCTATTTTTGTTATTAAAAAGAAATCGGGGAAATGGAGACTTCTACAGGACCTACGTGAGGTCAATAAGACCATGCTACCCATGGGGGCTTTACAGACTGCTATCATTTTCCTTCCCATAGTCAATTCCCCATCCCCCTCATTGACACAGCTCCAAGCTCGAGGCTTTAGCATTGCCCCAGATAAAATTCAAGCCCAAGAAACTCTTTATCCCTTAAGTGGCAATCAGACTTTGCTTCTTGCTCACACCCTCTTTGTTCTTAATTTCCTCAAGCTGGATGCCGAAGGGCGTTCCGCTGCTGATCGCCACTGGAATCCGAATACTTCATCTAATCTGGCCACAGTCCTTTGGCGTGACCCCGTCACGGGCCTCTGGTGTGGCCCCGACCCCGTCATTTTCTGGGGAAAGGGCTCCGCCTGTATTTTTGATAAAGCCCCCTGGATTCCATCTAGACTGATTAAACCTTTCGCCCCTGATACTAACCCTCCTAAGCCAGGGAGAAGTCTTTTTCTTCTTCCTTTTTCAGAACCACAACCCTGACGACATCACAGATGGGACCTCAGATCCTGAACTCGTTTTCTCTGGCGGTTTACATCATCTACTCCACCTTCCTTCCGGTCACCACTTCCAGTCCTCATCTCCTGGTCCAACAACGATGGGAGATCATCAATCCAGTTAATCAAGCCATCATTACCTCCGTTTCTTCTTCCCAATGGCCCCAATGGACGTGGTTTCCTTCCATTCCGGTTGATCTTTGTGCCCTAGGCGACCCCAGCCCTGGCTTTGATCAGCCACCACACTGTGGGGACCAGACAGACAGATTTTGTGCAGCCTGGGGATGTGAACTGGATATTGGATCCAGGGAAACCAGGATTTGATATCAATCCTAATTGTAATCCCCTCATTATCACATTTACCAACGCAGGGAAACGAAGTGTTAAATGGACAGATGGCTTGACTTGGGGTTTAAGACTCTATAAGAAGGGCGGTTTTGATGATGTTCTCCTTTTCACCCTCCGCCTCCGTGTGCAGCCCCTCATTGTTTCTGTTGGTCTTAACATCATCCTCTCGGATCAACGACGCCCTTTTTCCCCTAACCCCCAGCCATTACCGGCTCCCACGCCTCTCCCCATCCCATCGGTTCCCCTTTTTTCCCCTTCAGCTCCGAATCCCTCCTCCCAGTTACAGCCCCAGTCACAGCAAGGGTCCCTAAATATTCCCGGTACAGCAGACAGATTTTTATCTCTAGTATCAGGTGCCTACACTGCCCTGAATGCTTCCAGGCCAGATTTGACGATTAAGTGCTGGCTCTGTCTGAGTCCACAACCCCCTTACTATGAAGGTATTGCCTATATGGCAGAGCCCAATGAAACAGTTCTAGCTTCCCCGCGCTGCGCCGTCTTTCCTCGCCGTCTCACCCTTGCTGAAGTCTCTGGCCGTGGCCTTTGTTTAGGCACCATTCCCCAATCTCATGCCCACTTATGTAACTCCACCCTTGACCTCCCCCCTTCCCCTTCCTTTTTGGAAGCCCCGAATAATGGCTTTTGGGCTTGCAATACTGGCCTCACCCCTTGTATATCTCTTCTAGTTTTCAATACCTCCTTTGAATTCTGTGTTCTTGTCCAGCTATGGCCACGTATCTCTTTCCACACGGACGATAGTGTGGCCTCCCTCCTCTCCCCCTCTCCTAGAACACGTAGGGAACCCTTTACTACTTTAGCTATCCTGTTAGGTCTCGGCGGTCTTGCTGCAGGCATTGGCACTGGCACTACTGCCCTTCTCCAGACCCAACACTTGGCCGCTCTTCAGATGGCCATGACAACCGATTTAGAAGCCCTCGAAAAGTCTGTCACAGCCCTGGAACAATCACTCACTTCTCTGTCAGAGGTAGTCTTACAGAATAGGCGCGGTCTTGATCTCCTTTTTTTAAAAGAGGGGGGATTATGCGCAGCCCTCAAAGAGGAATGTTGTTTTTAAGCTGACCATACTGGCGTAGTAAGGGAATCTATGGCAAAGTTGCGTGAACGGCTAGCCCAGAGGAAAAGGGAAGCCGAGGCACAGGAAGGATGGTTTAATACCCTTCTCAGAGGTTCTCCTTGGCTCTCCACTTTAATTCCCATTATTATTACACCTCTCTTTATATTTTTATTGATCTTAACCTTTGGCCCTTGGGCCTTCCAACGTCTAACGAAACTCATCAAAACTAACGTTAACTCAGCCCTTGATAAGTTCCCTATGGTTCAATACCATCGTATTGAGATGATGGACACAGAACAACCTGGCAGCACTCGTTTGCAGTTTTCCAGCAGGGCGGTAACCCAATGACGGGAGTAGCACAGGTCCTCAACCCTTGATGGTTGCGTAACTCCCCCTGTGTAGCCTAAGACAGGGGCCGTCGCTGCCAATCTCACTTATGGATTGACCAGGGAACACAAGGTGTCTTAGGAAAAACTTCTGGTGTTAAAACAGACTTGGATTGAACAAGGACCAAAGGTTAATAAACTTATTCCTTACGCCTTTCTATTTAAAAAAGAAAGGGGGATTTGTTAGGGACCAAGACTTTAAGATAAGATAGTCACTCTTCTAAGAATAGATATCATTCACTCTTCTAAGATAAGATATTGATCATAGGCCCAGCCATGCTTGGAGACAGTAAGACGCCACCAGAGATTTTCTATGCTCCCTTTCCACGTTCCTTTCCCCCTTAATATCTGCCGACCCCCTTCTGCCCTCAACCTATATATTCTTGTCATAGATCTGCAATAAACGAGCCTTGTATCCATCTAAACGACTCTGTCTTGCACGCGAGGTCTCCCCTCTTCTTCTCCTATGGGTTTTTAGGTTGCCGTTTCCCCGGACCCCTCGGTTGTGTCCGGCTGGACCTGGACAGGAGAGTATTTTGGAACAATGGAACAAAGAACCACAAAACTGTGTATATCCTTCGATCTAGCAATATCACTACTAGGAATGCATCTCAGAGAGATCAAAGATGGGGGAAAGGACTGATTTGTACAAAAATACTCATACTTACTCCTTTTGTGCTGGCAAGGAATGAGGGGATGTCCATCAATTGAGGAATAGCTGAGAAATTTCTTATTATGTCATAAGAAATGAGGAACAGGACCATTTTAGAAATATCTAGAAAAATGTATGAAATGATGCAAAGTGAAGTGAGCAGAAGGGAAAACGGAATACAGTAACAGCAATACTGCATGATGATCAATTGTGAATAATTTAACTATTATCAGAAATTCAATAATTCAAAGCAATTCCAAAAGACTTACATGTTGAAAAATGTTATCCACCACTAGAGAATGAATTGATAGTTTGAATGTACATTGAAGCACACCATTTTTACTTTATATTGCATGATAACATATGTATAACTTGTGTCAAATTGTTTACTGTCTCATGGAAAGGGAAGCAAAGAAGGAGGGAGAGAATTTGGATTGCAGTGTCAGAAAAAAATGTTAAACTTTGTTCCTACATATGACTGGGAAAATACAATAAAATATTACTTAAGAAAAGAATACTGAGGACATATACATGAAATGGCTAGGCATCCAAATTCACGAAAGAAAAATTAAATGAGTTATAGGAGAAAATAAACAGTAAATCTATACCAGTGAGAGATAGCAATTTATCTCACAGATAGATACTTCTAACCAGATGAAAAGCATTTTAGGAAAAGTTAGGAAAAGATATGATATAATAGACTCTGGAGAATATTGACTAAGAATAGGAAAGATTTAGGTATTTCTT
Source organism: Gracilinanus agilis (assembly GCF_016433145.1). Taxonomy (NCBI): domain Eukaryota; kingdom Metazoa; phylum Chordata; class Mammalia; order Didelphimorphia; family Didelphidae; genus Gracilinanus; species Gracilinanus agilis. Next base: position 292,341,744 of record NC_058130.1, on the reverse strand, counting down.
AGCTCTCCATGACACCTTCACAAAAATTAACCATATCTTTAGGCATAAAAAACTCACAAATAAAAAAAGTAGAAATATTAATTGCACAATTTTTAGGTCATAGTGCAATATAGTTATAGTGATAAAAGAGCTTTGTGAGGTGAATGGCAAAAAGGCGAGGAGAAAGAGCAACTCAGCTGAACTCTCCTAAAATTCCTCTGTAAATAATTTTAAAACAATGCCTCATAAATGGCAGAGCCACCAAAAAGTTGATATGAGATGTTTATAGCCCAAGACATTTGCAAAGTCGGGGAGGCAGGTGAAGGGATTTGGGGGGAAGGGTCAGTCTAGAATACATGCCAGGACAGCATCAACAGTGGCACTAGGAGGCAATTGCAGCAGAAGCAGCAGGAGCAGAAACTGAAGAAGATCTTAGCTCAGAGATGGTAAGAGGGCAAAAAAATTGCAAGAAACTGATTACAGGGATCCATTTGCTAGCACTGAATATGAATGGCACTGACTGGCATTTATTTTGCCTATATACAGTTGTGGGTTATAGTTCTAGAATGAAGACGACCAGACCACACATAGTCAGTCACAATGAAACAGGGTTCTAAGGCAGACAGAGAGGAGCAATAATGATTGCAGATGAAGTATAACAGGGTCCCTGGTCATTATTCTAGGAGTACTAGTGATTGTGGCAGCAGAAGTGGAGAAGACTTGGCCATAGTTCTAGATTCAAGAGGAGCATTAGTATTTCTAAGTATAGAGGACCCGGAAAGCTTCCTGGGAAAGGAAAGCAGTGATTGTATCTCTCCCTAAATCATACCAACTTGGCAGCACTGAAAACTGAAAGACTCCCAGAATGAGCTCTGAAAAAAGTAACACAAAAGAGTTAAAGTATTGAGACAGTATTTCCCTACTCCCAGTTGAGAAAAGAATAGATTTTTTTATTTTCTACTTTTTTTATTAATTGATTTGTTCATTGGTTTCATAACAATATCTTGGTATCTCCCTCCTTTCTTCTCCCTGCATTAGAAAAAGTATCATTTGCCCTCCCAAAAATGTGTGTGTGTGTGTGTGTATAATTTTTTGTGTTTCTGCATTTTTTCTATATTTTGTGTTCCTATTTTTTAAGGTTTTTACTCTTGACGTGGACATTCCTAAGTCATTCTTCAAACATTAATTATGTTTGTATTTCATCACAATCATGTGACACAGCTTGTTTAGCCAACCCCCCAATTGAGCATCCCCTTAATTTCCAGTTCTTTGCCACCACAAAGAGAACTGGTATAAGTACTTTAGAACAAATAGGTTCTTTTCCTTTTTCGTTGATCATGCTGGAAAACAGACTTAAGTGTGTGATTGCTGGGTCCAAAGATATACACAGATGTATAAATCTAGGCATAATTTCATATTGTTAGGCAAAATAGTTGGATCAGTTCATAGTTCTACCAACAATATATTTGTTCCCATTTTTCACATCCCTTTCAACATTTGTCATTTTAACATTTTATCACTTTTTAGTCAATTTGATAGGTGTAAGATGATATCTAAGAATGTTTTTGCTTTCCATTTCTCTAATCAGTTATGATTTAGAGCAATTTTTAAAATATGACTATATGGCTTTGATTTCTTCATTTAAAAATTATTTTACCTTTTGACTATTAGGAATGGCTCAAATTCTTATAAATTTAACAAACTTTCCCAAATATTTTACATATGAGATCACTATGTGAGAAATGCTCTATAAACTATTTCCCTTCATTCCTCTGTTTGTCTTCTAATTTTGTCTATATTCATTTTATTTGTATAATGATTGATGACTGTAATTTGGTATAATCAAAATAATCCATTTAATATCATACACTGTTCTCTATCATTTGGTTATTCAGAAATTCCTCTACTATCCATAAATCTAATAGGTAACATGTTCCATATTCTTATTTGCTTGTAATAGCTCCCTTTATACCAAGAGATAACCTGATGTCATATATCCATTTTGATCTTATATTAGTAAAAATGGTCTATAGCTGGTGTCCACTAAACTGATTTCCAGTTTCCCCATCACCAAATAGTCAATTCTATTTCAAAAGTTAGATCTTTACTTTTGCTAAATACAAGGCTACTATTATCTATTACAACTGTTTGTTGTATGTTTGTTCTATTCCACCAATAATATTTTATATTTCCAAGATAGTACCAGATAGTTTCCATAATTAGTACTTTATCATATAGTTTAAAATCTTATACCACTAGACCTTCTTTCTTTATGTTTTTTAATTAATCCCTTTACTATACTTCACATTTAATATAATCAAAATGATTCATCTTGCATTTTGCAATGTTCTCTATCACTTTGTCTTAAATTCTTTCCTTTCCCATCGATCTGACAAGTATACAATTCTATGTTCACCTAATTTACTTATAATTTCCATCTTTATATTTAAGGCATTTACCCATTCTGAATTTAATCTTGGCAGAGGGTGGGAGATGTTGATCTAAACCTAATCTCTCCCATATTTCCAATTTTCCCAGTAGTTTTTGTCAAATAGTGGATTTTTGTCCCAAAAGCTGGGATCTTTGGATTTATCATACTCTATCTTGCTCAGAACATTTACCCCAAGTCTATTCCACTCATCATCCCTTCTGTCTCTTAGTCAGTACCATATTGTTTTGATGACCACTTCTTTATAGTACAGTTTAAGATCATGTACTGCTAGGCCCGCATCTTTCACTTTTTTTCATTTATTCCCTTGATATTCTTGATCTTTTATTCTTCCAATGAACTTTGTTATAATTTTTTTCTAATTTAATAAAAAATGTTCTTGGTAGTTTGATAGGTATGACACTGAATAATTAAATTAATTTGGGTAGGATTGTCATTTTTATTATATTACATTATATATGTATGATATAATATATTATATTCTCTAGGATTCTTTAAGTAGACCATCTTATCATCTGCAAAGAGTAATAGCTTTGTCTCCTCATTGCCTACTTTAATCCCTTCAAGTTCTTTTTTGTCTCTAATTGCTACGACTATCATTTCTATTACAATGTTAAATAATATAATTGATAATGGTCATCCTTTCCCATTGCTGATGATGCTTGCTGATGGTTTAAAATATATACTGTTTATTATTTTGAAGAAAGCCCCATCTATTCCTATACTTTGTATTGTTTACAATGGAAATGGGTGTTGTATTTTGTCAAAGGCTTTTTCTGCATCTATTGACATAATCATGTGATTTCTGTTGGTTTGATTATTGATATGATCAATTATATGGATGGTTTTTCTAATATTAAACTATCCTTACATTTCTGGTATAGATCCCATCTGGTCATAGTGACAATCCTCATGATAATTTGTTGTAGTCTTTTTGCCGGTATTTTATTTAAAATTTTTTTTATCTATGTTCATTAGGGAGATTGGTCTGTAGAATTCATTCTCAGTTTTTGGTCACCCTGACTTTGTAATCTGTAAAAAATATGTACCATAAAAGGAACTTGGTAGAATTCCTTCTTTGCTTATTTTGTCAAATAATTTGATTAATATTGGGATTAGTTGTTCTTTAAATGATTGAAAGAATTAGCTTTTGAATCCATCTGGCCCTGGGACTTTTTTCTTAGGAAGTTCCTTGATGGCTTGTTCAATTTCTTTTTATGATATGGGATTATTTAAGTATTCTATTTCTTCTACTGTTAATCTAGGCAATTTATATTTTATAAAATATTCACCCATTTCACCTAGATTGTCATATTTATTGTCATATAATTGAGCAAAATAGTTCTTAATAATAACCTTAATTTCCTCATTAGTGGTAAGATCACCATTTTCATCTTTGATACTGTTAATTTGATTCTCTTCTTTCTTTTTTTGATTAGATTAACTAGTACTTTATTTTATTTGTTTTTTCAAAGTATTGGATCCTAGTCTGATTTTATTAATTCAAGAATTCTTTAACTTTCAATTTTATTATTTTCTCTTCTGATTTTTAGGATTCCAAATTTAGTTTTTATCTGGGGTTTTTCAATTAGTTCTCTTTCTAGTTTTTTAAGTTGTATACCCAATTTATTGACCTCTTCCCTCTCTGATTTGTTGATATCACTGAGGGATACAAAATTTTCCCTGAGCACTGCTTTGGCTGCATCCCATAGATTTGGCATATAGTTACCTCATTGTTATTCTCTTCAATGAAATCAGTAATTGTTTCTTTTGTTTGTTCTTTGATGCACCAGTTTTGAAGAATTAGATTATTTAGTTTCTAATTACTTTTAAATTTGCCTTTCCAGGGGGCAGCTGGGTAGTTCAGTAGATTGAGAGTCAGGCCTAGAGACGGGAGGTCCTACGTTCAAATCCGGCCTCAGACACTTCCCAGCTGTGTGACCCTGGGCAAGTCACTTGACCCCCATTGCCCACCCTTACCACTCTTCCATCTAGGAGCCAATACACAGAAGTTAAGGGTTTAAAAATAAATGAATAAATAAATTTGCCTTTCCATAAGTCCTTATTGATTATGATTTTTACTGCATTATTGTAGTATAAAATTGCATCCATTATTTCTGCTTTCCCACATTTGCTTGCAATGTTTTTATGACCTAGTACATGATCAATTTTTAATATGTGCCATGTGCTGCTGAAAAGAAGTTCTATTCTTTTTATCCCTATTTATTTTTCTGCAGATATTTATTAGCTCTAATTTTTCTAACATTTCAATTCATTTCCCTTACTTCTTTCTAACTTATATCTTAGTTTTATTTATCTAGTTCTGATAGGGGAATGTTAAATCCCCCACTAGTATGGCTTTACTTTCTATTTCACCCTTAAACTCCTTTAGTTTCTCCTATAGAAATTTAGTGCTGTACCATTTAGTGCATATATGTGGAGTATTGAAATTTCTTCGTTCCATATCTCTTTTAATGAAATCTATTTCTGCTTTAGCTTTGTCTGAGATCATAATTACTACTCCTTCCTTCTTTGTCTCAGTTGCAACCAAGTAAATTCTGCTCTACCCTTTTACCTTTACCCATTGTATATCTACCTGACTCAAGTGTGTTTCTTGTAAACAACATATGGTAGGATTCTGGTTTTTAATCCATTCTGCTATCTGCTTCCTTTTTATTGGTGAATTCATCCCATTCCCATTCACAGCTATGATTACTATCTGTGTATTTCCCTCCATTTTGACTTCCTCCTTAGATTTTGCCTTTTCTCCTATCCCTCTTATCCGCCTCTCCAACTTTTCACTTTAATTCAATCTACCTCTTTCTCCTCCCTAATGTTACTCCCCTTCCCAGTTCCTCTTGTCATATTGATTCCCCTCTTACTCTAGTGCCTTTTAAATGACCCCTCAGTCTCTCCCTCCCTTGTACTGTTCCTCTCTCCACCAGTCCATTTATTACCCTCTATTTCCCTATAGGGTATGATAAAATTTTCTGTCCCAATAGATCTGATCATTCTTCTCTCTCTGAGTCTATTTCAATATGCATAAGATTTATACATTACCTGTCACCAACCTCTTCCTCCCTTCCATTATGTTGGTCCCTCCCTCCTGCCCCCTCAACCCTCTCTCCATGCTTCTTTATTAAATATATATTTACCCCATTTTATCTCTTCTCCCATTTCTCTTAGTATCATTCTCTTTTTACCCCTAGTATTTAATATATTTTTGACATATCATCTTACACAGTTTATCACTGTACCCTCTATACTTCTTCTAACTACTCTGATGATAATAACAGTTTTCAAGAGTTACAAATATCAATTTTTATAGGAATATAAATCATTTTAACTTATTGGTCCTTTATTTTTTTTCTTTCTTAATTACTTTTTGGTAATTATCTTGAGTTCTGTATTTGGCATCAAATCTTCTGTTTAAGTCTGTTCTTTCCTTCAGGAATGCTTGGAAATCTTCTATTTTATTATATGACCATACTTTCCCCTTGCAAGAATATAGTCAATTTTCCTGGGTAGTTGATTCTTGCTTGTAGACCTAGTTCCCTTGCTTTCTGGAATATTATATTCCATGCCTTCTGGTCTTTCAGAGTGGATGCAGGTGGGCCATGTGTAATCCTGACTGTGGCTCCATGATATCTAAATTGTTTCTTTTTAAAACTTGTAGTATCTTTTCCTTGGTTTGGAAATTCTTATACTTGGTTATAACATTCCTGGGTGTTGTCAGTTGGGGATTTAATGCAGGAGGTGATCTCTGGATTCTTTCAATCTCTACTTTTTCCTCTTGTTCAAGAATATAAGAGTAATTTTCTTGAATAATTTCCTATAGAATGATGTCCAGACTTCAATGAAACTGTATGAAGAGATTTAAATGAAAAGTTAATACAGTTTCTTCATGTGGTAGAACTTGTACTATGAATGGGAAAACCTCGAAGAATAGTCTAGCATTGAAGTTTCAAAACCTAATATTGATTCTTCTCTCTCTAGAAGTCACTCAAGTTTAAATTAAGAGATTAATAATTGTTTTCTTATCCATTTTCTGAAAGTCTCTTTGGAACCTCTTCAAATGGCTAAACTACACATTCCTCCCAGGTCCTCCTTTTAGATTTCTTAGATTCTTGAGTGAACAGGCTTATTTTTAGATTTGTCATTTCTTTCCATCTAGCTGATTAAAGACTGCTTTTACTTCATGTTTCATCCTACAGGCAAAATGATGCTGCTGCCTTGTTTTTTTTTATTATTTTAAACCCTTAACTTCTGTGTATTGACTTATAGGTGGAAGAGTGGTAAGGGTAGGCAATGGGGGTCAAGTGACTTGCCCAGGGTCACACAGCTGGGAAGTGTCTGAGGCCAGATTTGAACCTAGGACCTCCCGTCTCTAGGCCTGGCTCTCAATCCACTGAGCTACCCAGCTGCCCCTGCTGCCTTGTTTTTAAAACCCTCTTCTTCCTTTTTTTCTTGCACGATGGCCTAAAAGATGAGATTTGGTGACTGATCTGTAACAGCTACATTGGTACTTTGTGGAAATGTTCAAAATCATATTATATATACCCTAAGAAAACTGATGTTTGAATCCATTACAAGACTTCTTTTTGAAATAGAATATTGAGAATGTTTTATAAATACTGAGAATTTTATTGTAAAATACTTCTGAAATTCTTCCTTTCAGGCTATTTGATAATCAATGAAGACATCAGCACAACACAAATAGCTCTATGGAATTGTCATGGAATTCCATGGAAAATTGTCAGAGAAGTGGCCTAGTGGATTCCCAGGTAGACCTCCATCTTGACTAAATTATCATTGTAAGTCTTTTCTGAGCCAGATTGGACCACTTAGTCATTTCCATGCCTCTCTCTACCTTCTGCCTGAGATTAAGCAAGGAATACATTTATATCTTTCTTCCTTCTCATATAGTAAATTCAATAACGATAATTTCACAAGTCTTTTCTTTTACAAGGCACATTTTGAAGCATTTTTCTACAAGAGCCTACCTCAGCAGAAAGCTCTCTGCTATACATTTTCTGAGTTTATATCTGTATGTTTGAAGATCAAATCCTAAAACATTTCTATCCTATCTCTGTTTGGATATGATGATGCAAATCTTTCTAGTCTCTTCTTCCCAGAAAAGGGGAATGTATGACCTTTTTGTCAGTACCCAGGTTAATAGTTTCAATCTTTCCACTTAAAGTGCAATTGTGTTGGCTGTGAAAAAAAATATATGTGTGAGAAAGAGGTTGAGAAACTTTTCAACTTCCAGATTTCAGATTTAAAAAAGGGGGGGGGGGATGTAAAAAAAAATCACTTCTTGGTCTCACAAGGGAGAGTAAAAGAAATTTCTTATTTAACCAGACATGACTAGTATCTGAGTCATCAAATGGTCTTCTTGGTCAGTTATAAAATTCTTGTTTGGGAAATATGTTGAAAATATGTAATGTAAGATTCCTGACCATCGTCATCATTCCTAAGACCCTCACTGTCATTCTTTGTTCAGTCCTCCAGAGAAACTGATCCTATTCCCATAAAATTATAGAATAGACTCCATGTCTATAGATTTGAGTAGTTTTGTTTTCACCTGTGCCACCATCTAACAGTCCAAAGTGAGCAATGTGTGACCATGAAACTGTACCAATTAAAACTTCTGAATGTCCTACTAACTATAACAACTGTTCCAGCAACTCTAACTCAGGTGTCACATTCTATACTCCTGAAGAACCATCTAGACCAGTGATGGGAAAACTTTTTAAAGAGGGGGCCAAAGGAAAGAAAATGCTCATCTGTCAGTCTGTTCCTAAGGCAACTCTTTCAAAGTTTCATTGTATTGTATCCTACTCATTGTATTCATCATTAAGATAAGGAATAATGTCCAGTGGCAGGATTGAACATTTCAGGGGGCCAATCTGGCCTGAGGGCTGTAGTTTGCCCATCACTGATCTAGACAATGGACATGTATTATTAAAAAACTTTCCTTTCTAGGTCACTTCTGTAACTCTGAACTATAAGCACCAGCACCTGCCTAGGACCATAATTTAATCACCCCTTGAAGCCCATAGTCAAAGCAATTTTCAAATAAAGAAATCAAAACTATCGATAAACACATGAAAAAGTGTTATAAATCTCTTATAATTAGAGAAATGCAAATCAAAACAACTCTGAGGTACCACCTCAAACCTAGCAGGTTGTTTAACATGATAGCCAAGAAAAGTAATAAATGTTGGAGGGAATGTAGCAAAATTGGAATATTAATACATTGTTGGTGGAGTTGTGAATTGATCCAACCATTTTGGATGGCAATTTGTAATGATGCCCAAAAGACACTAAAAGACTACCTACTCTTTGATCCAACCATACCACCGCTGGGTTTATATCCCAAAGAGATAATAGGAAAAAGACTTGTACAAAAATATTTATACCTGTGCTCTTTGTGGTGGCAAAAAATTGTAAAATGAGGGTATGCCCTTCGACTTGGTAATAGCTGAACAAACTGTGGTATCTGTTGGTGATGGAATACTATACAATACACTGTGGTACAATTGATTGTAATGGACTTCTGTACTAGCAGCAATGCAATGATCCAGGACAACTATGAGGGACTTATGAGAAAGAACACTATCCACATTTAGAGGAAGAACTCTGGGAGTAGAAACACAGAAGAAAAAACAATTGCTTGATCACATGGGTTGATGGGGATATGATTGAGGATTTTGACTCTAAACAAGTACCCTAGTGCAAATATCAACAATATGGAAATATGTCTTGATCAATGACACATGCAAAACCCAGTGGAATTTCATGTTGGCCAAGGGAGAGGGTGGGGGAAGAGGAAGGGAAGAACATGAATCTTGTAACCATGTAAAAATATTCTAAAGTAATTAAATTAAAATTTCCAAATTAAAAAATAAGAAAATCAGACCAGAAGGAGAAGGATGACCAAAAAGCCAGGGTTGAAATTCAGTCTTTAAAAATTAGAATCTAACAACTAGAAGCAAATGACTTCACAAAGCAGCAAGAATCTATAAAACAAAATAAAAAGAATGAAAAAATTGATGAAAATATGAACCATTTCATTGACAAAACCACAAACCTTGAAAATATATTCAGGAGAGATAATTTAAGAATTATTGTACTACCGGAAGATCATGACAAAATAAAAAGCCATCATTTTACAGGAAATTATCCAAGAAAACTGTCCCAACATTATCAAACAAGAGAGAAAAGTGGAGATTGAAAGAATCCACACATCACCTCCTGCACTTAATTCCTAATTGAAAAAGCCCAGGGATGTTATAGCCAAATTCAAGAACTACCAGACCAAAAGGAAAAAATATTACAAAATGCTAAAAAGTCATTCAGATACTATGGAACCACAGTTAGGATAACACAGCATCTGGCTGCATCTATACTGAAGGATTGGAAGTCATGGAATATGATATTCTGGAAAGCAAGAAAACTGGGTATATAACCAAGAATCAACTACCCAGAAAAACTGACTATATGCTTGCAGGGGAAAGTATAGTCATTTAATAAAATAGAAGACTTCTAAACATTCATAAAGAAAAGACCTCATTTAAACAGAAAATTCGTTGGCCAAACACAGAACTCAAGAGAATCACCAAAAGGTAATTAAGAAAGGGGGAAAAAACAAAAAACTTTTTTAAGAGACCCAGTAAGTCCAAAGGATTTGTATTCCTATACAATAGGCCCTTGAAAATGTAATAAAATATATACAAAACAACACACAAATAGATGTAATAAATACAAGTAACCTTGCTATTTAAATACAAGTAGCCTCACTATTTAAAACTAAATTTAATATTTTTCTACTCACTTGTGAATGAAAGAAAAAAATGACTGAACAAAGTACTCTGAGCAAAGTCTGACTTTATTTTGTGGGTAAGGCAATCAAGTCAGAGGTCTGCAGATTCCCCAGTTGAATCTAAGACCCTGACCATTGACAACAGTGGATTTTTTAAAGGCAAAAAGAGGAATTTCTGGAGTGGAGAGGAAGTTCTACCAAAGTAACAGGAAAAACTCCAACCCTTCATCCCCAATGAACACTTTGAGGATCCTTGCTTTCACAAGACCCCTGGCTTCCAAGGCTCCTTCCCTCCAAGGACTCTGGCCTCTAGGATTTCTGTCTTCCATGACTTTTAGGTGACCTTATGGCCCCTGTAGTCTCTTACATGAATTAGTTAACTACAAAATACATTATAAAATAGATCCACACATCTAGACTTAATATATGATTACTCTAGACTCACATATGATTAATATTATATCAGACACTTAAGATTATAATTCAGATAATATCCTGGGGCTACATTCTGTGTGAAGGAAATCACTGAGGGGACATATGTCATAAAGATAGAATGGCAACTTTGGTGTCTCCTGTAGTCAGTCAGAAGAAGGCAGCAAGAAAAAAAAGTCAAGAGATGATGAAACAGGGGGTAGACTGGACTGCCCCCTGGACTGCCTAGGCAAAATAAAGAGACCACAGTTGACTCCCCAGGTGTGACATGTAAGGGTCAGTGGGTGGAGAAATAGTTTGATAAACTAAGGCAATAGGGAATTTCATGGTTTTCTCTTTAATGTTTGGTATTAGCTAGACTTCCCTGTTAGCATGGCTAGGGGCCCCACCTTCCAGCTACAGAATAGCAAACTAAACTGAGTAGTAAGGAGAGTAGTGTCTCTCTCTCTCTCTCTCTCTCTCTCTCTCTCTCTCTCTCTCTCTCTCTCTCCATCCTCTTCCCCTACTCCTTTATGATTAAATAAAACTATTAAGTGTATTGCCCATTATATAAAATTTCCCCTTAAACAATTCTAAATCTGGTTACAAATACAGTTACAAGATATCAAACTAAAGATATTCTTAATCTAAAACAAAGGAAGATCTGCTTAAATTTCTTTCTTACATAAATTAAATCAATAAGAATTTATTAAGCACCTATTGTGTGTCAGGCATTGCACCAAGAGATGGTGATTCAATGAAAGGCAAACAACTAATACAAAATACAGAAAATATAATTTAAAACTATACCTGAGGGCAGCTGGGTAGCTCAGTGGAGTGAGAGTCAGGCCTAGAGACAGGAGGTCCTAGGTTCAAACTCGGCCTCAGCCACTTCCCAGCTGTGTGACCCTGGGCAAGTCACTTGACCCCCATTGCCCACCCTTACCAATCTTCCACCTATGAGACAATACACCAAAGTACAAGGGTAAAAAAAAAACTATACCTGCTCTCAAAGATCTCAGTCAAAGCAGTGATGGGCAAACTTTTTAAAGAGGGGGCCAAAGGAAAGGAAATGCTCATCTGTCAGTCTGTTTCTAAGGTAACTCTTTCAAAGTTTCATTGTATTGTATCCTACTCATTATATTATTCAGATTAGGAATAATGTCCAGCAGCCAGATAAAAAATTTCAGTGTGCCACATCTGACCCGCGGCCCATAGTTTGCCCATCCCTTAAGGAAAACAATATCCAAATAACTATGTGTGAAAAAACATATAATCTCAAATGGAAGGTACTAAGACTTAAGGAGGATTGAGAAAGACATCCTGGAGAATGTAGAAATTTAGTTGACCTGAAAGAATGTAGGGCATCCAGGAAGCAGAGATGAAGAGGAAAAGAGTTGCATAGGGGACAGTCAGTGAAAATCTGCAAGTTTAAAAGATGCATGAGAAAAGTAAGGATGTCAGTATCACCAAATTTCATAGTACATAAAGTGGAATAAGGTGTGACATGACTTGAAGTGTAGGAAGAATTTGGCTTATGAAAAGATGCAGAATTTTTTCATTCTGGAAGGCAATTTGGAACTATGCCTAAAGGTCTTTAAATGACTGCCTGCCCTTTGACTGAGCCATACCATAGCTGAGTCTGTAACCCAAAGAGATAATAAGGAAAAAATACTTGTACAAAAATATTTATATCCATGCTTTGTGGTGGCAAAAAATTGGAAAATGAGGGGATGCCATTTGGGAAATGGCTGAACAAATTGTGGTATCTCTTGGTGATGGAGTACTATTTTGCTCAAAGGAATAATGAACTGGAGGAATCCCATGTGAACTGGAAGAACCTCCAGGAATTGATGCAGAGTGAAAGGAGAAGAACCAGGAGAATATCGTTCACAGAAACTGATACAGTGTGGCATAATCAAATGTAATGGACTTCTCCACTAGCAGGACAATTCTAAGGGACTTATGAGAAAGAACACTACCCACATCTAGAAAAAAATTGTTGGAGTAGGAACACAGAAGAAAAAATATTTCCTTGATCACATTCCGTGTTTGATGGGGATACAATTGGGGATGTAGATTCTAAATGATCACTCTATTGAAAATATTAATAATATGAAAATAGTTCTTGGTCAATAATACATGTAAAACCCAGTTGAATTGCTCCTTGGCTATGGCAGGGGAGAGTGAGGAGGGGAAGGAAAGAATACAAATCATATAACCATGGAAAATATTCTAAATCAAATAAGTAAATACTTTTTAAAGGAAAGATGTAAGAGCCAAACAAAAGAGTTTATATTGGATACGGTCAGATATGTGCTTCAGGAAGATTGATTTGACTGCTGACAATTTTATGTCAAAAAAATTGGATTTCATGTGTCAAGAAACATTTTGTACACTCTACAAAAGACAATACTTAATGTATTTAACTTATAACCATTTAAAGAAAAACATAATATAAATTTGTAGATAAGGTGACCAAGATTTAGAGAACGGATTGCAATACTTATGGAGACACAGCTACTAAGTGTCAGAGAAGGAATTTGAACCAGGTATCCTTATTCCAGGTTCAAAATTCTTTCCACTCCCTTCATTTGGCTATTCAAGTTACCTAACTGATCAACAAATAAGGAAGTAACTTTGGGAGAAACATATTCCTATCTAATAAATTTAGCAAAGTGAGAACTTTGATGCATTAATTCTTCTATCCTTAGCAAAAGCTCTACCAGACTAGTTCTGAAGTTTATATGATAATATCCCTTTGTTGCTATGCTTTTCATCTAAAGACTTTCTACACAGCTTATATATACTGCAGGTTTCCTTGGAATGCTTTTGAACTTTGTGGCATATACTATTCATAATAACAATCTAGTATTTCTATTAAAATGAAAATTCATATGGGACTTACTGACTTTTTATGGCCAACCAATGATAAAAATATGTTTTTGGTTTTCAAACAAGTAAAATTAAAACAATAAACACTAAGCAGTATGATTATTCTAGAATAATAGTGAAATTTTTCTCCAAGAGATGACTATTTACCTGTCACCATTTTTTGCTGCCAAAAAAACTACTTTGCAAAAATAAAAACAGAAAAGAGGTTTTGTTAACATAGGAAGGAATTAAATGTTAGAATGTTTGTTAAAAGCCCAGAAGAAATTAGCATTTCTCCAAGTATTAAATTAACAGTTACATCTCAACCATTTTATTTACAACTAATTTGGCTTGAATATACTATTAAACATTATAAAATTTATTACATACATATACTTTCATATTACCTAGATTCTTCCAATAGTCAAGTAGAATAACCATTTCTCAATTCTCTGTTTTGTCATTTCTTAACTGTATTTTTTTTCTTTGCCATTTTCAAGGTCTCCTTAAATCTCTGGATCATAGTTGGTGGAAGTTGATTTAAGAATCAGACACTTATACCAAAAAAGCTAACAATTGATCTCCAAGTGACTTAGTGAAAGATATATTTCACAATGCCTGGTGAACACATTATAGTGATTATATATGTTTGTGTGAAATAGATAAACATTCCTAATGGAGTATAATATTTACTTACTTTTAATTACTAGCAGAGATTTGTCGTCACATTTAAGCTAAGTTCCTTTTTTTCCATTGGTCTCAAGGTCTGTGTACGATATAAAGTAGAGAAATTGAGGCAATGAAACCAAAGTAAATCAATACAAAACGAAGTCAACAAATTAGTTTACATGAGTTGTATAAATATCTAAGTTGATTTTGAGTGAGAGAAATATCTAAAAATCATGTTATCGTCAACATAGTCATATTCTTCTTTGGAGTTTTTCCATTTACATCATAATTACTCAAAACTAAGGATCACGAAAATACCCATTGTGATTTGTATTGTTTTGGAAGAAAATGTGTTATTAATACACAATAAAGATCTATGCAATTATCCATATTAAATGATACATATACCTTTTTCAAAAAGAAAAATGTAATATTTTATAATCAAATTATTTAGAAAAATATAATTTGTTTGCCTAAAGAATTTTCTAGTATCAACTTTTTTTTAAATTAACCAAATGAGATGAAAATGAATGCCATGAAATATACTCACTTACTTATTTCAAGAGTATTTATTAAAATATCTGCTAAGTGCCAAGCACTATAGTAAACACTAGGGGAAACAAAGATAAAAAGGTGAACAAAATTCATTTGTTTGCCCGAGGGACTAGAATAACCTTCTTACCAACCTAATGCTAAATTGTAGATTTTTTGAGGTAGGAAAAATTTTCTTTTCTCCTAGCACCTAAAAAGTACATAGTATGAATTATATAAATGCTTGCTGTCATTGTAATAGTTATTTTTCATTTCCAGCCTTTGTGCTACCAGCCATGCTTGGAATTTTCCCTCTCCTCTCCATATTGTGAATCCTTGGCTTCCTTCAAGATTTAATTTAAATATCATCTTCTACAAAAAATCTTTTTCATTTTGTCCAAATACTAGTGCCTTCTCCTTCAAGGTTACCTTAATTTATTCTGTATCTTATATGTATCTATAGCAGTGTATATACTGTTTCTTCCATTAATCAATTTAAGCTTCTTAAGGGCAATGAAATAAAAAGTATACAAGGAATCCATTGATTACATACTGCTGCCAGTCACTGAATCAACAATGCAGAGATATAATTCTCTGCAGATTTTATTTATGTTAGAGTGCACATTCAGTCAAATGAAAAACCAGAAATTCAAAACATCAGCTTCAACAAACTTACATAGAATGTGAATATATAAGTGGTATGGGTACGATAGAAATTTATGGCAAGCAGTAGGGAAAGATGAGAGTATATATGTCAAAAGCAGAAATATAAAGATTCTGCATCAGGAAGGTCAGGGAACTCAATAATAAAAACTGAAGCTCAAGGTTTTGTCACAAACTCAATTGTGCAGTTGGTGTAATAGACAGTGCCTTTTATTATTGTATGGTGAAAAGAATTCTGAGATAGTTTCACATCACAGTCTTTCTCTTCAATGACAGCAAGTGGCCTGAACCAGAAATTCTTTTGCCAAATCCATTCTTCTATCAAAAATCATGTGTGCATCTCTGACCACAGTCTTACATGTCCTATCATTTTCTTTTCTTAACACCTTAATATAAGTTTTCTGGAAATCATCTCCACAGGAAGATACAATCAGTAAGAAGCATAATGTACAATGGCAGAGAAAATTAATACACTATAAATTATTAATATTATGTGACACAGATTTTTCAAAAGTTCCTTAATTTAATCTCACTCTAACAACCAAGACCAAATATTCCAGTTAGGGATCCCTTCATATTGAATATCCTCTAGACCTGTGGTGGTGAACCTATGATATGCATGCCAGAGGGACACTCAGAGCCTTCTCTGTGGGCATGTGCACCATTGCCCTCTAACAAACAGTCCTCCAGATTTCATTACTAGAAAGCCGGAGGGATGCAGGGCTCAGTTACTCCCCTTCCCCTCTCCATACACTCCTGAGGACATTTCTCACATTACTTGTCCCTCTAAAAGGTTCATCATCACTGCTTCAGATCAGTGATGGGCAAACTACAGCCTGTGGGCCAGATGCAGCCCCCTGAAATGTTTTATCCAGCTGAGCGACATTATTTCTAATCTGATGAATACAATGAGTAGGATATAATACAATGAAACTTTGAAAGAATTGCCTTAAAAACAGACTGACAGATGAGCATTTCCTTTCCTTTGGCCCCCTCTTTAAAAAGTTTGCCCATCACTGCTTTAGACCATTTCAATTCCTAATATAATTCAGATGGTGAGTAATAATAGGGTTTAAAATTCTTGGTCAAAGGAATTTTTCCTAGGCCACTGTCCAGAAATTTTCCAATTTATTTCACTCAGATTCAGATATGTGTTCCTGAATTAACAATTAGGTTTCTTTAGCTTGGATGTTGCTGTTTCATAACATTTTTTAAGTAAATTTGGAGGGTGTATCCTTTAATAGATTCATTGTCCAAGTTCCAACCTACTTTAATAGCAGTTAAATCTGCTAGTATTAAGATTTAGTATGAATTAGTATGGCCTGAAAAACATAATCATACTTGAATTTTAGTAAATTAATTGTTCTGGTAAAAGCCAGTTCAAACCTTATAGAGTTAAGTGTATAAAGATTAGAGCTTTGGGAAGAACTTGTAACTTATTTGAAAATTTGGATGTTTTCATTTTTCCCATACCAATATTTTTTCTATTTTAATCTTAACCCATTAAATATTAAAGGGAATGCTAGTATTCCCCTTCATTTAAAAAAATTTTATTTTGAATGTTTTCCCATAGTTACATATTTCATGTTCTTTCCCTCTCCCCCAAACCCCTCTAACCCCTCCTAGCCAATTCACAATTGCACTAGGTTTTACGTGTATCATTGATCAAGACCTTATTCCATATTATTGATAGTTGGACTAGAGCTATCATTTAGTGTCTACATCCCCAATAACATCCCTATCAGCCCATGTGTTCAAGCAGTTGTTTTTCTTCTGTGTTTCTCCTCCCACAGTTCTTCCTCTGAATGTGGCTAGTTTTCTTTCTCTTAAGTCCCTCAGCCTTGCTCTGGATCCTTGCACTGCTGCTAGTAGAGAAATCCATTATGTTCAATTGTACCACAGTGTATCAGTCTCTGTGTACAATGTTCTCCTGGATCTGCTCCTTTCACTCTGCATCAATTCCTGGAGGTCATTCCAGTTCATATGGAATTCCTCCAGTTCATTATTCCTTTGAGCACCAACAGATACAGCAATTTGTTCAGCCATTCCCCAACTGAAGGACATTCTCTCACTTTCTAATTTTTTGCCACCATAAAGAGTGTGACTATAAATAATTTTGTATGTCTTTTTCCTTATTATCTCTTTGGGGTATAATCCAAGCAGTGCTATGGCTGGATGAAAAGGCAGGTATTCTTTTATAGCCCTTTGAGCATAGTTCCAAATTGCCTTCGAGAATGGTTGGATCAGTTCACAACTCCACCAGCAATGCATTAATGTCCCAATTTTGCCACATCCCCTCCAACATTCATTACTCTCCCTTGTTGTCATTTTAGCCAATCTTCTAGGTTTGAGGTGATACCTCAGAGTTGTTTTGATTTGCATTTCTCTAATTGTTAGAGATATTAGTCATTACGTTTGGTTTAACATCTGGTGTAATTGCATGTGTGTTTTTCTCCTTTCTCTTTGAATCATTATCTTTTATCCCTTAAATTCTGTCTTTGATTTCTATTACATCCCTGATCATTTGATTTTCTTCTTCTATCTGATCCCTAGATTTAATGTTTGCTTTTCTTATCCCCAAGTACCCTATGTCATGATTTTCACATATTGCCACACCCCTTGGACTTTCTCTTATATGCCCAGGCTATTTCCTGACTTCATAAGGTATCATGTTTTCCCATTAGTACTTGGGAATAATGCGGTTTTATGCCCTGTACTTTTCCATAGTCTGCAGGTTGGGAGCATGCTGACTGGATGACGCATAATTGTGATCACAACATTTGTTTTCTCTCTTCTTAATGTTGTATCTAGAATTCATGTATGTATTATTGTAATTGCTTCTTTTGTTGTTGTTACTGTTAAGCTGGGCTTTGAGGTGACAAAATTTCACTACATGCCCTAACTTTCCACAAAGAAAACACCTTATGTTATTATTAAAGTTATTGCTAGTTTGTCTGGGTTGTTGGTACTGAGGTCTGGTTTTATATGTGTGCAGGGCAGCCATGTTTTTTATTTCCTCTATTTCTTTTTATTTGATGGTAGATTTAGCTTCTTTTAATTGTTCCTTTAAATCTTTTATATCATCTTTTTCTCTATTGGATTCTTTGGCTTTTTTTAAATTTGGAATGTAAATCAAAGCAAATCTAAAGTATGACCTCACACCAAGCAGATTGGACAAGATGACAATAAAGAAAAATAATAAATATTGGAGGAGATATGCCAAAATTGGGACTCTAATGCACTACTAGTGGAGTTTGAATTGATCCGAACATTGTGGAAGGCAATTTGGAATTATGCCCAAAAGACTTTAAAAGAATGCATGTCCTTTGATCCAGAAATACCACTACTAGGTTTGTACCCCAAAGAGATAATAAAAAAGGTTGTACATAAATATTCATAGCTGTTCTCTTTGTGGTGACAAAGAACTGGAAAATGAGGAGGTGTCCATTGATTGGCTGAATAAATTGTGGTATCTGATGGTGATGGAATATTATTGTGCTGAATGGAATAATGAACTGGAGCACTTCCATGTGAACTGGAAAGACGTCCAGGGATTGATGCAGAGTGAAATGAGCAGAACCAGGAGAACATTGTACACAGGAAGTGAAACATTGTGGAAATATCTAATGTAATGGACTTCTCTAGTAGCAATGCAATGATCCAGAATAATCCTGAGCGACTTATGAGAAAGAATACTATTTACTTTGAGAAACTCTGGGAGTAGAAGCAGAGGAAAAACATGTGACATCACTTGTTTATATGGGTATATGTTTTGTTTTCAAAAGATTGCTCTATTGCAAAAATTAATAATATGGACATAGATATCAAGTTATAACATTTGTATAACCCATTGAAATTGTTTGTCAGCTTTCAGGAGGGAAGAATAAACAGAAAGAAAACGTGTCATGTAAACGAGGAAAATTTTTTTTTAATTTTTAAAAATTCAAGGAAGTGATTTAGCTTAAACTGGATTAGGGGGTTGGGAAAGGAGTAGTAGATGCAAATATTAAAATTACTATAGGTGAAATATACATATATGTATACATACACACAAACACAGGAGTAAAGAGAAAATAAACATTGACAGTAACCATTCTATTTAAAACAGATTTAGTAGACTAAATTGAATTGTATCATGATTATGGACTACATGCTTTTTTCAGAAAAAGCCTTCACACAGATATTATATCATAATGAACAAATGACTGCTTAGGGTCATAGGATAATACTTTCTGACTCTTTCTTGGTCTTTTTTCAAAGTGACACCTGCTGTGAAGCTCTTAGAGAATACTTTTGGCAAATCACAAATGTTTTATGTGCAAAAAATCAACAGGAAATAGTCGTTAAAGGAAAGTTAGAAACTGTGAGCAAAAAATAAGGGTATAAAGAGAAAAAAACCTCTGTTCTACTTCAGGAAATAATATATCCAGAAATATAAACCTGGGGAAACAGGGAATATAAAGAGTGAGAAGCAAGCAGGATTATTTTCCAACTATTTTAGCCTATTGACTCATTCCAAAGAGATACAGAATCACTATAATAAGATACTGTTAATAAGGATGGAACCACCAATGACTGAATGTAAATGAAATTGCCTCATTACCTCTCTCCTTTGTTTTGTTTTATTTGTTGCTTTGTTACTTTTGTTTTATTGGGAGTTTTATGTATTCATACTTAAATATATGTTGGCCAAATTTTTGTTTTAATAGTTCCAATTCTTACTTTTTCTCCTTAGAGGAAAAATATGCTATGACTTTGTTTAAATCATTTACCTGAACTATTTCTCTTTTCTTTCTGTTCCCATCCAGCTGATTCAATTCTATTTTTATAATACTTAATATAGGATATTGACCATTAAAAAAGGTTATATACCTGATTTTATTTTTGTATGCGTGGAGGATCTCATTTCCCATTTATTTCAAAGAGAATTCAATAATGCTTCTTTTAAAATGAAGTGATAAATGAAATGTTTTTCTGGTTTTATTTTTAAGCCACTCTTGAGGATTCATTTCGTAAAGATTCAACATTCAGCAAAGATTCAGCAAAATACTGTGTATTTTGACAAATCTGTCAATTGAGTAACCTTCCAGTTTCTCATTTCTGTCTCATTAAAATAACATTATGATTCTGTGTTAACTTGGCCTTTTTGCTTCATAAGTATCTGCCTACTCATTACTTATAGTGAGAGAGAGAAAATTTATTCAAACCTGATTGTTGGAATAAAAAATGGAAGGGCAACTAGGAGAAATGAAATTATCTTATTTCAATGCTTTTTTACCAGGATTTTAAAAATAGACTTCAGGTTACTATAGTTGTCAGTTTGTATTTGTGAACTATCTTTGTTTAATTTGAATGATTTTTAATAGACTGTTTTGTCGTAGCAATGAAACATCACTGAAAAACTGAGTAGAAAAACGTGATGCCCAGTAGATGTCACTCTGAAGTGGCTGTTTGGATAAGGAATGCTTTTCACCCCCTCCCTTCCAGAAGAATAAGTAGAATTGATCATGTCTGCTTGTACATACCGGGGCTTGCTCAGTACATGACCTTCTCTATTTCCCTTCACCCTTTCTCTCTTTGTGTGTGTGGGGTGGTAGAATAGAAAAACTCAAAGACCTCTGGAAAAAAGCAAACTGCCTGCTTTGAGATAATGAGATTAGCTCATGAGTATTTCAGTACCAATTCTATGTGGTTTCCTTTCTATGAAAAATTTTAAAAATAATAAAAATTATGAATAAAATTCATAAAATGTTCCAGGTCCCCAGGCAAGTAATTTATTGCTATGCTGGGGAGGGTAGTATTCTAGACTGTTGAATTTGATTCAATAAATTATCCAACCCTCTACATAATTTTTATGGAAATAAATCAACTCAAGTTGAAACTAAAATTATTTTTAGTTAACAAATCCTCATTAAAAGTGCAAATATCCCATAAGCAAAATTTAAAATAGCAGAGCTATTCTTACTGAATCAGCATCTGGCAATAAAGTGGAAAAGAAGATTACAGAGTATAGTAAATCTACCATTGCTCAATTATTTTCTCTAAATAATCATAATTTAGTCGCCTCCTGTTGGATTCTCTTAATAAGTCATATAGTGAGCCAAGAGAAGGACAAAGATCCAATCACTATTACAGTTTAGAGTCAATTTCCTTGGAAAAATGGATGGGTGTGTGTGATCCATTGCTGCTGACATTTCTTTTTCTGACTTGTTTCTCCTCTTCTCTTCTCATCCCTTCATAACTTTCTCTAGAGAGACTGTAAAAACTGCTGCTGAGATAGAAACATCTCCCTCTAATTCTGAGCCCAAAAAGCTTTCTTCTCTCCCAAAGCTGGGAAGCAATATAATACCTAAGGCAGTGATTCCCAAAGTGAGCACTATTTGCCCCCTGGTGGGTGCTGCAGTGATCCAGGAGAGTGGTGATGGCCACAGGCGCATTATTTTTCCTATTAATTGCTATTAAAATTTTTAAAAGATTTATTTCCAGGGGGCTAAGTAATATTTTTCTGGAAAGGGGGTGGTAGGCCAAAAAAGTTTGGGAATCACTGACCTAAGGTAACCTTTGAATGGCAGCCAGTCCAAGCCTTGCTGGTATGGTAATTACATAAGAATAATACAAAAGTTGAAAAGAAGCAAATTTAGATTTCCTAATAATTAAAGCTATCCAAAAGTCAAATGAGATGCCTTGCAAAGTAGTGAGTTACCCCTTTTTGGTACTCTTAGATTTGATAACCACTTACTAGATATTGGGGAAAAGCTAACTTATTTTAGGTCCCTTATTGGCACTAAATTTTATAGTCCTAAATGCCATGCCCTTACTATCACTCCCTTTTATATCTTGTCTCTGCCATTAAAATGTAAAATGCAATTTTATAGTTACTATCTTTATTTTTTGAATTTTTATTCTCTATCTCTATTTTCTCTATCTACAAGGAAGGAAAGTTATTCATAAAGGTATTCTGTTCTTTAAGTTGGTTAATAACCTTTTATTTAACTCATATTTGAAATCATTTTACCTGGACATAAAACCCACAACTAATTATGATGACTTTGTATTGTATAAATGAATATTTATTTTGTAGAGGACAAAGGAAAACAGATCCTGTCAGTGGCTACTTGAAATACTCAAAATTTAAAGGGGTCAGAGATCTAAATCTTTAACATTAGGGGTTTTCCTAACTGAAAACTCACTGAACTATATGTGAGAGGATTTCATAGTTATGATTTCATTAATATTTTTTTCTTACGTAAGCTCCCAAAAAGAGCAAAGAAAGTTATTTAATTAAATTGAAAACTACTTTATCTCAAGACTCCAATGTGATCATTTTGTTGTGATTAAACTAGGTTAGTTTCTTTTGAACATTGGAACCTCCAACAAAACTCTCTATTTGCACAGAAAGAGGAGGGAATGGAGAGAGCCAGGACAAAAATAAAGGCTACCCCACCACCACCACCGATGTATAAAGTGGGATGTGAAAGTTGTAGTAGGAGGGTATTCAGCCTCTCATAGTATATTAGTACCAGAGGTTTAGGGATAAAATTGGTAAAGTCAGGAAATTTCCTGAGTTCTCCTAAATGTGCCTCCAAACAACACTAAAATAATAATTTTAATTGAAATTGAATAATTGTTTTAATTCATAGTGAATTCTTTAGTAGCACAACCAACAAAAGAATTAGATAAAACAACTTTCCTGCTAATTCCACTCAGAAATCTGGCAAGAAAAGTCTGGTTCTGAACCAAAGGTCAGACATCCTGATGTCCAAGTTAGGATGCCTGATATAGCAACTTTGAAGGATGGGGCTAACACTAAGGCCTATACAAAAACAATTATTACCTTAATCCAAAACCTTAATAGGTATACCATAATATTCACAAACGCCTGCTAAAATCACGACTTATGCTAACTCTTAGAATTACAGATATGATTATCTCAAGACTACTAGTAACATTAAAATCTAATCTTCATATACAGGGGTAGGGGGATTTTTCTCTCACACTTTGCCCTAAAAACAGCAAGTTTATGTAGCAGCATTTAGTTTCTCTGGAAGCACCATCCCCCCCATCACCTTATGGAAACAGATCTGGTAATAAGGGGAGGATATATTTAGGGATTCTTATGATCTTTAGAAATCTACCAAGACCTAGGGGCCCCCAACTGCCCATGGCTGGAATTTTTTATGTCTTTAGGTGACCAAGTTGCTGCATCAAGGAAGCCAGAGCCAATTAGCCCCCTTAGACACCTTGGTCTCTTTTTAGGGAAAGCTGATCTCCAGCACTTAAGGAAAGAAAGGACTGATTTTCCCTTTGTGGATGGGTGGGGAAGTGTGAAGAAACTTCATCAAGGAAATGCTGGTCCTACCACAAAGAAGATATAGTACAAGGCCTAGATAAAAGTTAAAGGTCATTAATATAGTCTTATAAAATGCTTCATATTTTGATGTTGTTAAATATCAGTATCCAAATGAGAGTATTCCATAGTTGTAGTTTACTGCTTAGTGAATTTTTCTTTATTTTTAGCTTGGAAAATACATACAAACATACTAATTTCCACCTCCATTTTCAATTACTATTATTACTATTATTATTGACATTAATATAATGAATATTCCTATAATCAAAATGGAACAGAAAAAGAACTACAAGTATATAAACTGAATGTAATTTACAACTGTCTTTTCCTTTTAAATAAACTATAAAATTGGCTATATGTGAATGTAAGCTTCAAAATTTGTATTTCCTTCTAGCCTTTCTCTTTTCTTTTCTTCTCCATTTCTTTTTAAGTTTAGATTCCTCTTGATCAAGAATATATTTACCAGTATTCATTAGTCATATTACATCCCTTTCTCAAAGGAGAAGACTTTCATTTCTAGATTTTTAAGAAGTGGCCTACACATCTAAATCCTATTCTCAGATTTCTTTATTTTAATGATTTTTTGAAGATAATTAATTTGCTTGTTAGTTCCATGAAAATTCCTGAATATTTCCTTCCTTTACTCCCTTCCCCACACAATAGAAAAGACATTGCCTGACAAAAGAAAATAAATTATGTCTTTTATGTTTCTATTGATCATTTCTTTCTTTAGAGGTGGGCATTCACAAGTTATTCTTCAAATATTAATTCTATAGCTATATATATAATGTTAACTTGGCTCTACTCATTTCAATTCATAATTTCATGTAAGTCTTATCATGTTTTTTAATAACCTGCTCATCATTTCTTTATGGTACAATAGTATTACATAATATTTATCTGCCACAACTTTTTCAATCAATGATTACTTCTTAAGCAAACAAAAATAATAAAACAATATTATAAGAATGAACAAAAAAGAAAATATGAAACATCTTATTACAAAAATGACTGACCTAGAACACAGACAGAAGATAGGCAATATAAGCATTGTTGGTCTATCAGAAAGTTGTGATAATAAAAAATGTTGAGAAACTATAAGAAATTATTTTTAAATATCACCTGGAAGTTTTTGTAAAATGGAAATTTCCCAAGATGAAAACTCATAGATACATTTATTTTTAAGTTCCATAGTACCCAGATTAAGGAGAAAATACCATAAGCAACCAGGAAAAAAAACAATTTAAATATTGTTAGGACAGTAGCTGGTTAAGATAACCCAAGAGTTAGCAGCCTCAATATTAAAAGAACAATATTGATGGAAGACAATATTTTGAAAAGCAAATGACCTGGATTTCAACTAAGAATAATATATCCAGCAAAACTGAGTATTATTCTATGAAGAAAAAATGGACATTTAATGAAATAAAGTCTTTCAACTGTTTTTGTGGAAAATACCAGAATGGCATAAAAATTATCTACACGAATCATGAGATAAACCTAAAGTTACAATGATAAGGGATTCAATAAATCAAACTGTTTATTTCCTATATCGGAAAATAGTATGTGTTTTAAGAATGATATTGGAAAGAGTATATATATATATATATATACACACACACACATACATATAGGTAAAAGTCTTCAATTAAAATTGCATGTACTGGAATGAGCCAAAAATAAAACAAAATAGGATAGGAAGAGGCAAAATGAAAATTATACAAAAGAGTCATAAGTAGAAGAATTGTTCAAGGAAGAAGAAAATGGGATAGAGGGCTGGTACTGCTAGAACCTTATTTTCATCAGATCTGGGGTAAAGAGGGAATGACACATACATCTAGAAGGGTAAAAGTCCTAACTTACATTAAAATAGGAAGAACAATCACAGCATAAGGTTAATCTTAGAAAGGTTAATAGACTAAAAGAAAAGGGGGAAAGGGGATAAGATAAGGGAAGGATTCTTAGAAGGGAGCTCATATTAAGAAATAGGATGGCAAGATTGGGGGATAATGGAGCCCTTCTTAGAAGGCTGGTTAGAATAAGAACTAGGAAGTAAAGGGGAGGGGATAAAGGAGTGAACTTTAAAATGTTAGGTTGATGTAGAACTAGGATGGCAAGCGTTGAGGATTAAAGGATGGACTCTTCAGAAGGGAGCTGAACAAAAGGTGGTGGTCAGAAAAAAAAAGACTTTGGAGGAGTTATAGGAACAAAAAGAAAGGGAGAAAAGGACAGTCAGGAAAAATAGAATGAAGGGAAATATATAACTTGTAATTGTATCTTTGAATGTGAGTAAGATGAATTCACCTGTCAAATGAGAATAGCAAACTTATTGTATTTTTTCCCCAGGTTTGTTGTTTCCTTTCTAATCTTGGTTGCATTGGGTTTTTTTAATAAAATATTTCTATTTTGATGTACTTGCACTTTTACATATCATTTTATGTAATATTCTCCATGTCCTTTTGGTCATGAATCTTTCCCTTATCAATATATCTGATAAGAAAACTTTTGGGTAGTTTGATTAGTATGTCACTGAATAAGTAAATTAATTTTAGCTGGATTACCATTTTTTAATATATTGGTTCAGCCTATCCACGAGCAATTAATGTTTTCCCCAGTTCTTTAGGTTTCATTTTATTTCTGTGAAAAGCATTTTGTAACTGTGTTCATATTGTCCCTGAGTTTGTATTGATAGGTATAACTTCAGATATTTTATGTTGTCTCTGTTATTTTGAATGGAATTTCTTTTCTGTCTCTTTCTGTTGGATTTTGTTGGTGGTAATAGAAATGCTGATGATTTATGTGAGTTTAATTTGTATCCTGCAACTTTGCTAAAAGTTAATTATTTCTAATAGGTTTTTTGAGTGATAACTTTGTTTCCTCATTGCCTATTTTAATTCCTTCAATTTCTTTTTCTGATCTCATTGCTATAGCTAAATTTTCTAGTATTTAATAGTAGTAGTGATAATGGGTAGCCTTGTTTCATCCCTGATCTTATTAGGAAGGATTTTTCTTTATCCACATTAAAGATAATGCTTATGGAAGGTTTTAGATAGGTGCTGTGTATTGCTTTATGCAAAACTCCATGCATTCCAGTGTTTTACAACGTTTTCACAAAGAAAGGATGTTGTATTTTGTCAAAACATTTTTCAGCATCTATTGAAATTAGTATATGATTCTATTGTTTTTTATTGATATGGTAAATTATACAATACTTTTCCCAGGTATTGGACCTTCCTTGCATTACTGATATAAAATCCACCTGATCAAGATGTATAATCTTTGGGATATGATGCTGTGATCTACTTGATAGTATTTTGCTTAATTTTTTTTACATCAATATTCATTAGGGAGATTGGCTTATAGTTTTCTTTCTCTGTTTTAGCTCTTCCTGGTTTATATATCAGTACCATATTTGTGTTATAAAAAAGTTTAGAAGGATTTCTTCTTTCCTCATTTTCCCAAGTATTTTATGTACTGTTGGAGTTAATTGTTTCTTTGTATGTTTGGCAATCAATATTCACTTGTGAATCAATCTGTCTCTGGGCCATTTTCTTAGTGAATTCTTTGATGAAGCCTTCAATTTCTTTTTCTCTGCTGTTTTTTTTCAAAAAGTATTATTAATATGGGGAGTTTACATTTTTTGTAAGTATCTATATTATTTAGATCACCATATTTGTTGGCATATAGTTGAGAAAAGTAACTCCAAATAATTACTTTTATTTCTTTTATTTCTTTTTCACTGGTTGTGATTTAAACCTTTTTTTATTTTTTATTCTAGTTATTTGGTTTTCTTTCTTTTTTTAAGCAAGTTAACCAATAGCTTATCTAATTTGATTTTTTCTCCTGAAATCAGTTCTTTCTCTTCTTTTTTAGTTCAATAGCTGTCTTACTTTTGACTTTTTTAATCTCTCCATTAATTTTCAAGAGTTTCAACTTGGAGTTTAATTATGAAATTTTAATTTGTTCTCTTTCTAGTTTTTTTAGTTGCATATCTAAGTCAATGGGCTATTCTTTATTTTATGGCTATAGAGGTAAAAATTCCTCCCTTAGTACAGCATTGGCTGGATTTTAGAATTTTTGGAATGCTGCCTCCTCAATTGTCATTTTGTTTAAAGAAATTATTGATTGTTTCTGATTTCTTCTTTGATGAATTCATTCTTTAGCATAAGATTATTTTATTTCCAATTAATTTTTAGTTTTCCTTTGTTTAATTTTATTGCATTATGGTCTGAAATGTATATATTTAATATTTCTGTTTTTCTACATTTGGTTGTGAAGATTTTATGCCATATTTATGGCCATGATTATGCCATATGTCTCTGAGGAAAAAGGTGTATTTCTTTCCCTTCCTATTCATTTCTTTTCTCCAGAGGCCCATCCTTTCAAACTTTTCTAAAGTTGTATTTTCCTCCGTATCTTCTTTCTTGCTTGCTTATTTTTTGGTTGGATGCATCTAATTCTGAGAGATAAAGTTTATGATCCCCCATTAGTTATGTTTTAGCATAGATTTCCTTATGTAAATGATCTAACTTCTCCTTTAGGAATCTGAATGCTATGCCATTTGGTGCATAAATGTTTAGATTGATATTGTTTCATTAGATGTAGTACCTTTTATCAAGAAATAATTTCCTTTGGAATACTATTGTACTCAAAGGAATGAAATGGAGGAATTCCATGTGACCTGGAATGACCTCCAGAAATTGATGCAGAGTGAAAGGTGCCAGGAGAACATTGTACACAGAGACTGATACACTGTGGTACAATTGAACATAACAGACTTCTCTACTAGCAACAATGCAAGGATCCAAAGCAAGGCTGTGGGACTTATGAGAAAGAAAATTAGCCATACTCAGAGGAAGAACTGTGGAAGCAGAAACACAGAAGAAAACAACTGCTTGATCACATGGCCTGAAGGGAATATTATTGGGGATGTAGACACTAAACAATAACTCTAGTCCAGTGGTTCCCAAACTTTTTTGGCCTACCGCCCCCTTTCCAGAAAAAATATTACTTAGTCCCCTAGAAATTAATTTTTTAAATTTTAATAGCAATTAATAGGAAAGATAAATGCACCTATGGCCATCATCACCCCCTGGATCGCTGCAGCACTGAACAGGGGGTGGTGGCACCCACTTTGGGAATCCCTGCTCTAGTCCAACTATCAATAATATGAAATTAGGTCTTAATAAATGATACATGTAAACCCCAGTGGAATTATGCATTGGCTATGGGGGTGGGGAGGGAGGCAGGGCTTGGGGGAGAGGGAAAGAATATGAAACATGTAACTATGGAAAAATATTCAAAATTAAAATCAAAATTAAAAAAAGAAATAATTTCCTTCATTACAGCTTTTGATTAGATTAATTTTTACTTTTGCTTTGTCTGAGATTTCCTACCTCTTCTTTTTTTTTTTTTTTTACTTTAGCTGAGGTAGAGTAGATTCTATTCCAACCCTCTATTTTTCCACTCTGTGTGTCTCTGTGTTTTAAATGTGTTTCTTGTAGGCAGTATTTTGTGGTATTCTGATTTTAAATCCATTCTATTATCCATTTTGTTTTATTGATGAGTTCATCTCATGAACATTCACATTTATGATTACTAATTGTGTTTCTCTCCACCTTCATTTTTCTTTCTACCCTTCTCTCTCACCTTTTAGCATATTCCTGTTCACAGATGTTTTGTTTTCAATCACCATCTCTCCCATTTCATCATCTTTTTTATTCTTCTTTCATTTATTCCTCTCTTATAATGTAGGTAGATTTTCAAGCGCAGCCCATTTCCCCTCCCCATCTTTTCCTATACTGATTTTGACATTTCCCTAATTTTATGCATCTCTTGATAAAAGATAGTTTACCTCCGTCTTTCTCTTCATTTCTCTTCTCCCCATGTCTTCCTCTTTCTTATCCCCAATGAATTTGGTTGTTCTTTCTTCTCTGAGCCAATTCCAATGAGAGTAATGTTTAAGTATTACATGTCACCACCCTTATCTTCCCCTCCACTGTAAGAGTTTTTCTCCCCTGGGTCCAGGTCCAGCCGGACACAACCGAGGGGTCCGGGGAAACGGCAACCTAAGAACCCATAGGGGGAGAAGAAGGGAGACCTCGCGCGCAAGACACAGAGTCATTTGGATGGAAGCAAGGCTCGTTTATTGCAGATCTATGACAAGAATATATAGGTTGAGGGCAGAAGGGGGTCGGCAGATACTAAGGGGAAAGGAACGCGGAAAGGGAGCATAGAAAATCTCCTGTGGCGTCTTACTGTCTCCAAGCATGGCTGGGCCTATGATCAATATCTTATCTTAGAAGAGTGAATGATATCTATTCTTAGAAGAGTGACTAT
>NC_058130.1:292299045-292308832 GCF_016433145.1 Gracilinanus agilis | reverse complement strand
CTAAGCTATCACTCTTTGCAGATGATATGATGGTCTACTTAAAAAATCCTAGAGAAGCAACTAAGAAGCTTGTAGAAATAATCAACAACTTTAGCAAAGTTGCAGGATACAAAATAAATGCACATAAATCATCAGCATTTCAATGTATTTCCAACAAACTAGAGCAGCAAGAAGTAGAAAGAGAAACACCATTTAAAATCACCCTAGACAATATAAAATACTTGGGAATCTATCTACCAAAACAAACACAGGAAATATAAGAAAACAACTACAAAACACTTTCCAAACAAATAAAACTGGATCTCAACAATTGGAAAGCCATTAATTTGTTCATGGGTAGGATGAGCTAACATAATAAAAATGACCATTCTACCCAAATTAATATACCTATTTAGCACCATACCTATCAAATTACCAAAGAACTTCTTTACTGAATTAGGAAAAACTATAACAAATTTCATTTGGAATAACAAAAGATCAAGAATATCAAGGGAAATAATGAAAAAAAAATGTGAAGGACGGGGGCCTAGCAGTACCAGATATTAAACTATACTATAAAGCAGCAGTCATTGAAACAACTGGCTAAGAGATAGAAGGGAGGATCAGTGGAATAGACTTGGGGTTAATGACATCAGAAAGACAATGTTTGATAAACCCAAAGAGCCCAACTTTTGGGACATGAATCCACTATTTGACAAAAATTGCTGGGAAATTTGGAAAACAATATGGGAGAGATTAGGTTTAGATCAACATCTCACACCCTACACCAAGGTAAATTCAGAATGGGTGAATGACTTGAATATAAAGAGGGAAACTATAAATAAGTTAAGTGAACACAAAATAGTATACTTGTCAGATCTCTGGGAAAGGATAGTTTTTAAAACCAAGCAAGAGTTAGAGAAAATTACAAAATGTAAATTAAATGGTTTTGATTATATTAAACTAAAAAGCTTTTGTACAAACAAAAACAATGTAGTCAAAATCAGAAGGGAAACAACAAATTGGGTAAAAAATCTTTATAACAAAAAACTCTGACAGGGCTCTAATTAATCAAATATACAAGGAGTTAAATCATTTGTATAAAAAATCAAGTCATTCCCCAATTGATAAATGGGCAAGAGACATGAATAGGCAATTTTCAGGGAAAGAAATCAAAAGTATCAATAAGCACATGAGAAAGTGTTCCAAATCTCTAATAATTAGAGAAATGCAAATCAAAACCACTCTGAGGTTTCACCTCACACCTAGCAGATTGGCTAAAATGAAAGAAGGGGAGAGTAATGAATGCTGGAGGGAATGTGGCAAAAGTGGGACATTAATGCATTGCTGGTGGAGTTGTGAAATGATACAACCATTCTGGCTTGCAATATGGAACTATGCTCAAAGGGCTATAAAAGAATGCCTGCCCTTTGATCCAGCCATACCAATATTTGGTTTGTACCCCAAAGAGATCATAGATAAACAGACTTGTACGAAAATATTTATAGCTGCGCTTTTTGTAGTGGCAAAGAACTGGAAAAGGAGGGTATGTCCTTCAATTGGGGAATGGCTGAACAAATTGTGGTATATGCTGGTGATGGAATACTATTGTGCTAAAAGGAATAATAAACTAGAAGAGTTCCAGGTGAACTTGAAAGACCTCCAGGAACTGATGCAGAGCAGAAGGAGCAGAGGCAGAAGTACATTGTACACAGAGACTGATATACTATGGTAAAATCGAATGTAATGGACTTCTGTACCAGCAGCAATGCAATGACACAAGACAGCCCTGAGGGATTTATGGTAAAGAACACTACCCACATTCAGAGGAAGAACTGCAGGAGAGGAATCATATATGAAAAACAAATGCTTGAACACATGGGTTGAGGAGGACATGATTGGGGATGTGGAATCAAAAATACCACACCAATGCAACTAACAACAATTTGGAAATAGGTCTTGAACAAGGACACATGATAAAACCATGGAAATGTGCATTGGCCATGTGGCGGGTGCGGGGGGAAGGGGAAAGTAGGAGCATGAATCATGTAACCATGTTTAAAACGAATATTAATAAATGATTAAAAAATTTAAAAAATGAATTATATCAATATTTAAAGACCAACTAATTCAAAATTAACTAAATTTCGTTTAATAGGTAGAGTCTACCAAACTTCTTTTATGCAACAAATAGGATCTTGACACTTAAACCATCAAGTATAAAAACAGAGAAAGAATATTATAGATCAGTTTCATTAATAAATATGTATGCAAAAATACTAAATAAAATATTTGTAAGGGAATTACAGCAATATTTCATAAAGATTATGTATCGTATACAAGTGAGTTATATAACCAAAATGCAGAAATGGTTTAATAGAAGGAGAAACAATTGATTATTTTATCAATAACAGAAATAACAAAAATCTTACAATTATATTAATAGATGGAGAAAATATTTTTATAAAATGATGATCTGAAATTTAATTTTAATTTGTAATATTTAATTGTCTGAAATTAAATAATTTGAAAAAAGAGCTATAAATGGATTTTTCCTTAAAAATGTGAAAAAAGCATCTCTCTAAAATCATATTCAATCTTTATTTGTAATGGGGATAAGCTAGATGCCTTCCCAATAAGATCAGCAGTTAAACAATGATGACCGTTATCACTAAAATCATTCAAACTTTTATTAGGAGGCTAGCAATAGCAATAAGAGAAAAAAAAAGAAATTAAAGAATCAGTAAGGGTAATGATGTTATAAAACTATCTTTTTTTGCAAATAATAGGATGGTATGGATGGAAAATTCTTGAGAATCAATTAAAAAGCTAATTGAAACAATTTAAGAAAAATGCTAGGATTTAAAAAGACCTCACATAAATCATCAACATTTTTATGTATCACCAACAAAGCCCTGAAGGAAGAAATAGTAAGAGATATGCCATCTAAAATAACTATAGATAGAATAAAATATCAGGGAGTTAACCTTCCAAGACAAAACCAGGAACTACATAAAGATGATTGTAACATATTTTTATACAAACAAATTCAGTCTTTGTAGAAATATTCATTGTTCATGGGTGAGCAGAGCCAATATAATAAAAAAAAAGCAATTCTACCTTTTCTTCTTATTTAATGTCATCTTAATTTAATTACTGAAAGCTCTTGTACTGATCTAGGAAAAAGAATAAAATTCATCTGGAAGAACAAAGGCCAAGAATATGAAAGGAATTAACCAAAAAATGTAAAGAAGAGATGTCTAGTAGTGCCAGTTTTTAAACTGTTTTATGAGGCAATAATTAACAAAATATCTGATGTTGGTAATAAAAAGAAAGGTGATTCTGTGGAACAAAGTAGACATACAACATACAGTAGTAAATGACCAAAGTAATCATCAATTGGAGAATGGCTATACAAGTTGTGGTATTATAAACAGACTGATTTTAGGAACATGGAAAGATTTGTATGAAATGATAAAGAAAAAAATGAGCAGAACCAATATAGCACTGCATACAGCAAAAGTAATACTGATTGAAGAATAACTATGAATATCAACCTCCAAAAAACTGAAAAATTAAAAGCATATACATAATAAGATTTTGCATATACACACACACATTTAGGTATCTCCTCTAATATGGGCTGGAGAGTGAGGAAGTGAAATAGCTTGTGATTTTAAATGTAACAAAAATTAAATTAAATTAAATAATTTATATTGAAGGCCTACAACATGAAATAAGCAAAGAAAAAGAAAAGCTCCTCTATTACAATCTGGTGAAGAATGAAAAATTCTTTTAAAAAATCCCCATTGGAATTGACTTTTTTTTCCTATACTGAACAACATTTTTTTATCATAGAAAACATTGGCAAGTGGAAAAGAAAATGAAATGATTGGGGAATACTAATTAAGGAATTCTTTACGTATAAACTAGCAGAACTGTGTACTATAATAACAATACTGATTTTTATATGGATCATCAAGTGTCAACTCTAGATGTAGTTACAAACAGAATAAATATACAGAGTCCCTCCATAATATATGTATTAACTCCAGGCATGTTTGCTTTACTCCACCAAGTTTGTTTTACTGCATGGGGAAAATGAATAAATTTGGAATTTATAACAGGAATCACAGAAATGCTTTTCTTCCCCTGTAGATGATTAACCTAGGGTGCTATCAAAATTTCATTTCTGCTACAAAAAAGCAATTCTTTTTAAGTATCCTTCAATATTCAAGCCAACCACTGACATATGACAGCAATGCATCAATGTTTGACCTGTATGTCATTCTCAAAATAACAGCCAATTGTGTTCCTGGGGGGGGGGGGAAGTGCCCATAATTTGAAATTATGTAAATTGACTATAGTTTTCTGAAAAAATCTCATAAGAGATTATTCTTTTGACAAAGAGTTTGATATCCAGGTTTTACCACAATGATCAGAAATGCTGTATTTAATTAACAATAAAAGATATTTTATTTATATAGATATATACATATCTAGCTGTCTGTCTATCTATCTATCTATCGATCTACCTATTTATATTTAAACCCTGCCTTCCATCTTTGAATCATTATTAAGTATTGGCTCCAAGGTAGAAGAAGGCCATGCTAGGCATTTGGGGTTAAGTGGTTTTCCCAGGGTCACAGGTAGGAAGTATCTAAAGACAGATTTGAATCCAGGATCTCCCATCTGTAGCCCTCATTCTCAATCCATTAAGCCACCTAGCTGTCGCTATACATATTTTTGTTTCTTTTTAATTTTTTAATTTTTTTCCATAGTTGCATGATTTTTGTTGTCTCTCTCCCCTCTTCTCCCTCACCTCCAAGAGTTGGCAAGCAATTTCACTGGGTTATACATAAATTATCACTCATATCCTATTTCCACATTATTCATTTTTGTCATAGAGTAATCTCTTATTTTTATTTAATTAATTAATTTAGAATATTTTTACATGGTTACGTGATTCATGTTCTTTCCCTCTCTGCCTTCCTACCCTCTTCCAGAATCAATGAGCAATTCCACCGAATTTTACATGTATCATTGTATCATTGTTCAAAACCTATTTCCATATTATTAACATTTGCAATAGTCAACATTTAAAGTCAACATCCCCAATCATATCCCTATCGAACCATGTGATCAATCATATGTTTTTCTTCTGCATTTCTATGTCCACAGTTTTTGCTCTGAATGTGAATAGTGTTCTTTCTTGTAAGTCCCTCAGAGTTGTTCTATATGTTTGCATTGCTGCTGGTGGAGAAGTCCATTACATTTGATTGTGCCATAGTGTATCAGCCTCTGTGTATGATGTTCTCCTGGTTCTGCTCCTTTCACTCTGCATCAATTCCTGGAAGTCTTTCCAATTCACATGCAATTCCTCCAGTTTATTATTCCTTTGAGCACAATAGTATTCCATCACCATCAGATACCACAATTTTTTCAGCCATTCCCCAATCAATGGACACTCCCTCATTTTCCAGTTTTTTTGTCACCACAAAGAGCACAGCTATGAATATTTTTGTACACATATTTTCCCCTATTATGTATAGAGTAATCTTTTAAAACCAAAACCCCAAATCATATACTCCTATACACAAGTGATAAATCACATGTTTTCTTTTGGATATCTACTCCCACAGTTCTTTCTATAGATGTGGATAGCATTCTTTCTCATAGTCCCTCAACATTGTCCTGGATCATTGCATTGCTTTTAGTTGCAGAGTCAATCACAATTGATCGTCCTTCAGGGTTTCAGTTACTGTATATAATGTTCTCCTGGTTCTACTTATTTCACTCCCCATCAGTTCATGTGGGCCTTTCCAGTTCTTATAAAAATCAAGCAGTAGCCACTTCCCAGCTGTATGACCCTGGGCAAGTCACTTGACCCCCATTGCCCACCCTTACAACTCTTCCACCTATGAGACAATACACCGAAGTTAAGGGTCTAAAAAAAAAATCAAGCAGTGCATCATTCTTTATAACACAGTAGTATTCATCACCATCTTATACCACAATTTGTTCAGCCATTCTCCAAGTAAGGGATACCCTCTCATTTTCCATTTTTTTGCCACCACAAAAAGTGCAGCTATAAATATTTTTGTACAAACAGAACCTTTCCCATTTTTAAAATCTCTTTAAGATTCAAAGCTACTAGTGGTATTACTGGAACAAAGGATAAGCATTCTTTTAAAGCCCTTTGGATAATTCCAAATTGCCTTCCAGAATGTTTGAATCAATTTACAACTCCACCAGCAATGCATTAGTGTCCTAATTTTGCTACATCCCTTCCAACATTTATTATTTTCCTCTACTGTCATATTGGAAACTCTAATAGGTATAAGGGGGTACATCAGAGTTGTTTTGATTTGCATTTCTCTAATCCAGAGGGATCTAGAATATTTTTTCATATGATTATTGAAAGTTTTGATTTCTTCATTTGAAAACTGCCTATTCATAACCCTTGACCAGGTCAGTTGTCAATTGGGGTATGATTTGATATCTTATAGATTTGACTTATTTCTTTGTATATTAGGGAGATTAGATTTTTGTCAGAGAATTTTGTTATAAAGATTTCCCTATTTTGTTGCTTCGCCTTTAATTTTGGTTGCATTGGTTTTGTTTGTACAAAACCTTTGTAATTTAATAAAATCAAAATTTTT
This sequence comes from Gracilinanus agilis, assembly GCF_016433145.1. Taxonomy (NCBI): domain Eukaryota; kingdom Metazoa; phylum Chordata; class Mammalia; order Didelphimorphia; family Didelphidae; genus Gracilinanus; species Gracilinanus agilis. Next base: position 292,302,191 of record NC_058130.1, on the reverse strand, counting down.
CATTTTACATCTTATAATGTTCTCTACTTCTTGCTTGATCTTAAATGTATGTTCACCTAATTTACTAGTAATAACACTCTTTTTTAAACATTTATTAATATTCATTTTAACCTGTTTACATATTTTATGCCCTTACATTCCCCTTCTCCCCCCGCTCTCGCCCCACCCACGGCCAATGCACATTTCCACTGGTTGTTCAGGGCCTATTTCCATATTGTTGTTAGTTGCATTGGTGTGGTAGTTTCGAGTCCACATCCCCAATCATGTCCGCCTCAGCCCCTGCATTCAAGCAATTGCTTATCTTCTATGTTTCCTCTCCTGTAGATCTTCCTCTGAATGTGGGTAGCATTCTTTACCATAAATCCCTCAGAGCTGTCTTGTGTCATTGCATTGCTGCTAGTACAGAAGTCCATTACATTCGATTTTACCATAGTATACCAGTCTCTGTGTACAATGTTCCTCTGGCTCTGCTCCTTTCTCTCTGCATCAGTTCCTGGAGGTCTTTACAGTTCACCTGGAACTCCTCCAGTTTATTATTCCTTTTAGCACAATACTATTCCATCACCGGCATATACCACAGTTTGTTCAGCCATTCCCCAATTGAAGGACATACACTCCTTTTCCAGTTCTTTGCCACTACAAAAAGCGCAGCTATAAATATTTTCATACAAGTCTGTTTATCTATGATCTTTTTGGGGTACAAAGCCAACAATGGTATGGCTGGATCAAAGGGCAGGCATTTTTTAATAGCCCTTTGAGAATAGGTCCAAATTGCCAGCCAGAATGGTTGGATCAGTACACAACTCCACCAGCAATGCATTAATGTCCCACTTTTGCCACATCCCCTCCAGCATTCATTACTCTCCCCTTCTTTCATTTTATCCAATCTGCTAGGTGTGAGGTGATCTCTTTTGGTACAAACCCAACAGTGGTATGGCTGGATCAAAGGGCAGGCATTCTTTTATAGCCCTTTGAGCATAGTTCCAAATAATATCACTCTTTATGTTTAAATCATATACCCATTTTGAAATTATCTTGGTACATTCATTGATCATCTCTTCCTCTTATTAATTTTTCAAAACATTTATTAATATTCATTTTTAACACGGTTACATGATTCATGCTCCTACTTTCCCCTTCACCCCCCCCCCCGCACCTCCCTCAACCATGCCAATGGCCATTTCCACTGGTTTTATCATGTGTCATTGATCTAGACTTATTTGCAAATTGTTGATAGTTGCATTGGTGTGGTAGTTTCGAGTACATCCCCAATCATGTCCACCCCAACCCATGCGTTCAAGCAGTTGTTTTTCTTATATGTTTCCTCTCCTGCAGTTCTTCCTTTGAATGTGGGTAGCGTCTTTACCATAAATCCCTCAGAATTGTCCTGGGTCATTGTATTGCTGCTGGTACAGAAGTCCTTTACATTCAATTTTACCATAGTATATCAGTCTCTGTGTACAATGTTCTTCTGGCTCTGCTCCTCTAGCTCTGCATCAATTACTGGAGATCTTTCCAGTTCACCTGGAACTCCTCCAGTTTATTATTCCTTTTAGCACAATAGAATTCCATCACCAGCATATACCACAGTTTGTTCAGCCATTCCCCAATTGAAGGGCATACACTCCTTTTCCAGTTTTTTCCCATCACAAAAAGCGCAGCTATAAATATTTTCATACAAGTCTGTTTATCTATGATCTTTTTGGGGTACAAAGCCAACAATGGTATGGCTGGATCAAAGGGCAGGCATTTTTTAATAGCCCTTTGAGAATAGGTCCAAATTGCCAGCCAGAATGGTTGGATCAGTACACAACTCCACCAGCAATGCATTAATGTCCCACTTTTGCCACATCCCCTCCAGCATTCATTACTCTCCCCTTCTTTCATTTTATCCAATCTGCTAGGTGTGAGGTGATACCTCAGAGTTGTTTTGATTTACATTTCTCTAATTATTAGAGATTTAGAACACTTTCTCATGTGCTTATTGATACTTTTGATTTCTTTCCCTGAAAATTGCCTATTCATGCCTCTTGCCCATTTATCAATTGGGGAATGGCTTAATTTTTTATACAATTGATTTAAATCCTTGTATATTTGAGTAATTAGACCCCTGTCAGAGTTTTTTGTTATAAAGATTTTTCCCAATTTGTTGTTTCCCTTATGATTTTGACTACATTGTTTTTGTTTGTACAAAAGCTTTTTAGTTTAATATAATCAAAACTATTTAATTTACATTTTGTAATTTTCTCTAACTCTTGCTTGGTTTTAAAATCTTTCCTTTCCCAGAGATCTGAGAAGTATACTATTCTGTATTCTCTAAACTTATTTATAGTTTCCCTCCTTACATTCAAGTCATTCACCCATTTTGAATTTATCTTGGTGCAGGTTGTGAGATGTTGATCTAAAACTAATCTCTCCCATATTGTTTTCCAAATTTCCCAGCCATTTTTGTCAAATAGTGGATTCATGTCCCAAAAGTTGGGCTCTTTGGGTTTATCATACACAGTCTTGCTGATGTCATTTACCCCAAGTCTATTCCACTGATCCTCCCTTCTGTCTCTGAGCCAGTACCATATTGTTTTGATGACTACTGCTTTATAGTATAGTTTAATATCTGGCACTGCTAGGCCCCCGTCCTTCACATTTTTTTATCATTATTTCCCTTGATATTCTTGATCTTTTGTTATTCCAAATGAAATTTGTTATAGTTTTTTCTAATTCAGTAAAGAAGTTTTTTGGTAGTTTGATAGGTATGGCACTAAACAGGTAAATTAATTTGGGTAGAATGGTCATTTTTTTTATGTTAGCTCATCCTACCCATGAACAATCAGTAGCTTTCCAACTGTTTAGTTCCAGTTTTATTTGTCTGGAAAGTGTTTTGTAGTTGTTTTCTTATATTTCCAGTGTTTGTTTTGGTAGATAGATTCCCAAGTATTTTGTATTGTCTAGGGTGATTTTAAATGGTGGTTCTCTTTCTAACTCTTGCTCCTGTGATGTATTGGAAATATGTAGAAATGCTGTTGATTTATGTGCATTTATTTTGTATCCTGCAACTTTGCTGAAGTTGTTGATTATTTCTACAAGCTTCTTAGTTGATTCTCTAGGATTTTTTAAGTAGACCATCATATCATCTGCAAAGAGTGATA
>NC_058130.1:292254851-292296048 GCF_016433145.1 Gracilinanus agilis | reverse complement strand
GTTGAACCATCCTTGCATTCCTGGTATAAATCCCACCTGATCATCATAGATGATCTTCTTAATTACTTGCTGGAGTCTCTTTGCTAGTATTCTATTTAAGATTTTTGTTCATTAGGGAGATTGGTCTGTAGTTTCTTCCTCTGTTTTTGATCTCCCCAGCTTTGGAATCAGTACCATATTTGTGTCATGAAAGGAATTTGGTAGGACTCTTTCTTTGCTTATCATATCAAATAATTTGTATAGTATTGGGATTAGTTGCTCTTTGAATGTCTGATAGAATTCACTTGTGAATCCATCAGGCCCTGCCGATTTTTTCTTAGGGAGTTCTTTGATGGCTTGTTCAATTTCTTTTTCTGATATGGGATTATTTAGGTATTCTATTTCTTCTGCTTTTAATCTAGGCAATTTATATTTTTGTAAATATTCGTTTATATCTCCTAAGTTGTTATATTTGTTGCCATATAGTTGGGAGAAATAGTTTTTAATGATTGCCTTAATTTCCCCTTCATTAGAGGTGAGGTCTCCCTTTTCATCTTTGATACTGTCAATTTGGTTTTCTTCTTTCCTTTTTTTTTTTTTAGATTGACCAGTACTTTGTCTATTTCATCTGTTTTTTCAAAATACCAGCTTGTAGTCTTATTTATTAATTCAATAGTTCTTTTACTTTCAATTTTATTAATTTCTCCCTTGATTTTTAGTATTTCTAATTTAGTTTTCATCTGGGGATTTTTAATTTCCTTGCTTTCTAATTTTCTAAGTTGCATACCCAATTCATTAATCTCTGCCCTCCTTAATTTGTTAATATATCTACTCAAGGATATAAATTTCCCCCTGTGTACTGCTTTGGCTGCATCCCACAGAGTTTGGTAGGATGTCTCATCATTGTCATTTTCTTCAATGAAATTGTTGATTATTTTTATGATTTCTTCTTTGGCTAGCATGTTTTGGAGAATCATATCATTTAATTTCCAATTAGTTTTTGATTTGCCTGTCCATATGCCCTTACTAATTATTATTTTTATTGCATTATGATCTGAGAAGGTTACATTTATTATTTCTGCTCTTTTGCATTTGTTTGCAATGTTTCTATGCCCTATTACATGGTCAATTTTGTGAATGTACCATGTGCAGCTGAAAAGAAGGTGTATTCATTTTTTGTCCCTTTTCTTTTTTCTCCATATATCAATTAAATCTAATTTTTCTAGGGCTTCATTCACCTCTCTTAACTCTTTCTTATTTATTTTTTGGTTTGATTTATCTAGATCTGAAAGAGGAATATTTAGATCTCCCACTATTATGATTTTACTATCTATTACTTTCTTGAGCTCTGCCAGTTTTTCCTTTATGAATTTGGATGCTATACCACTTGGTGCATACATATTGAGCAGTGTTATTTCCTCATTTTTTATACTGCCTTTAATCAGGATGTAATGACCTTCCCTGTCTTTTTAAATCATATCTATTTTTACTTTGGCTTTGTCAGAAATCATAATAGCCACTCCTGCCTTCTTTTTCTCATTTGATGCCCAAAAGATTTTGCTCAAGCCCTGAACCTTAAACTTGTGTATGTCCACCCGCCTCATATGTGTTTCTTGTAGACAACATATGCTTCCGTTTTATGAGCGAGTTCATCCCATTCACATTCAGAGTTATAATTATCAGTTGTGCATTCATTGACATTTCCTACCCCTTCTTAAACTATTTTCTTTTAAACCAGTGTTTTGCTTTAAGCCAGTAACCCTTATCCCCTCCCTTGATTAACTTCCCTTTCTACCCCCTCCCTTATTATTCCCCTCTTTTTATTTTTAAAGGCCTAATGAATTCCCTCCCCCTTCTTCTCCCCTCCCTTTTTTGACCTTCCCACTCCCCTGCTCCCCTTGGTTTATCCCTTCTGACTTTGTCAGTAGGGTTAGATAGAGTTTTCTATCCCAATGTATAATATAGCTACTCTTCCCTCTCCGGGTTGATTACACTGAGATTAAGGTTTAAATATTACTTCTTAATGCTTTCTTCCTCTCTTTCTTATAATAGTATTCATCCTTTCCCCTTACCGTGCCCTCTTTGTGTGTAATAGAATATCCTATTTTTCTAATTCACTCAAGTTTCTCTTGGTGTCCCCTACTATTCACCCCCCTCTTTCCAACCCCCCTTATCTTCTTAGACCCTTTTAGTATTCCACCCTCTCCCTATGAATTATTCTTCTGATCACTATAATAGTGAATACTATAATATTGAATAGAGTTCACTACAGAGAATTATACATAGCATTTCTCCACATAGGAATACAGATAATTAGATCTTACTGAGGCCCTTAAAAAGGCAAATTTAAAAATTATAAGTTTTCTTTCTTTCCCCTCTGTTTCTTATTTACCTTTTCATGTTTCTCTTGATTTTTGTGGTTGCATATCAAACTTTCCATTTAGTCCTGGTCTTTTCTGTGCAAATACTTGGAAATTTTCAATTTTGTTGAATGCCCATTCTTTCCCCTGGAAGTATATAGTCAATTTTGATGGGTAGTTGATCCATTGTTGAAGGCCCAGCTCTCTTGCCTTTCTGAATATCATATTCCAAGCCTTGCGGTCTTTTTGTGTGGAGGCTACCAGTTCCTGTGTGATCCTGATTGGTGCTCCTTGATATTTGAATTGTCTCTTTCTTGTTTCTTGTAAGATTTTTTCTTTTACTTGGAAGCTCTTGAATTTGGCTTTTATATTCATGGGCGTTTTCTTTTCTGGATCTGGTGTAGAGGGTGATCTATGGATCCTTTCAATGTCAATATTGCCCTCTTGTTGTAGAACTTTAGGGCAATTTTGTTGAATAATTTCTTTTAGTATGGAGTCCAAATTTCTATTAATTTCTGCTTTTTCAGGGATACCAATAATTTTCAAATTGTCTCTTCTAGACCAGTTTTCTTGGTCTGTCACTTTCTCATTGAGATATTTCATGTTTCCTTCTATTTTTTTCAGTCTTTTGACTTTGTTTTATTTGTTCTTGCTGTCTTGAGACATCATTAGCTTCTAATTGCTCAATTCTAGCCTTTAGGGACTGGTTTTCCTTTTCAATCTGGTCATTTCTGGTCTTCAGTTGACTTGCTTCACTTTCCAATTGTGAAATTCTGCCTTTTAAACTGTTATTTTCTTGCGTGATTTTTTTTTCAGCTATTTCCCATTTATCTAGCCAAATCTTTTCCAACTTTCTTGTCATCTCAAATTTGAACTCTTCAGGAGCTTGTGACCAGTTTTCATTATTTTGGGAGGGTCTGGATGTGATTGCTTGTTTTTTCTCCTCTTCTGTTTGCTTGGTTGTCTGAATTTTCTCTGTGTAAAAGTTGTCGCGTGTTAAAGATTTCTTCTTCTTGTTGTTAATCTTTCTCTTTTGGCATTTCTGATTCTGGGTTGCCATTGTTAGCCCAGCCCTTTCTCAGCTTTATCCGCGTGCTCAGGGTCTATCTGCGCTCAGGGTCTGTCTGTGCTTTTTCGGCTCCTGAGGTCTCAGGTCTGGTTGTTTTCAAGGTCAATCCCCCTGGTGGATCCCCTTGCTTGATCCTCTGCCAGAGGTTCCTTTACAAGGCTCAGGACGCTGCTTCCACAGTCGTATACCTGTCTGAACTGGTTCCCCACTCAAGGTTTCAGAGCCTTCGCTCACGCCTGTGTCTGCCTCCACCAGAGCCTGCGCTCTGTTTCCGCGCTCAAAGTCCATGTGCGTTCTTTAGCCTTTTGGGGTCCTAAGTCTTACTGCTCTCATGAACAGGCCCTGGAGCTACCAATGTCTCTATGGGTGCCCCAAACTTGCTCTATATCTTTTGAGCTGGCCTTGAGGTTGTAGGTGGTGTGTGGGGGGGGGGAGGGGGGTTGCTCAGCCTGCGATTTAGTGAAAGCTGTTTCACCCCTTTATAGCATGGAAATGCCCCGATTCCACGTTCCTTCCACACTGCTCCCTGTTGTGGGGTCCCTCCGTTCATCTGGATTTGTTTCTTTGTCCCCTTAAGGAGTCCTGTATGTTTCGGTTAGGAGAGGTTAAGCGATGCTTTTTACTCTGCCGCCATCTTAACCCGGAAGCCCTTCTGATTAATTTTTAATTTGCCTCACCATGAACCCTTACTAATTATAATTTTTATCTCATTATGATCCAAAAAAGTTGCATTTATTATTTAAATCCTTACCTTCCATCTTACAATCAATACTGTGTATCGTTGTAAGGGCTAGGCAATGGGAGTTAAGTGACTTGTCCAGGGTCACACAGCTAGAAAGTGTCTAAGGCCAGATTTGAACCCAGGACCTCCATCTCTGGGTCTGACTCTCAATCCACTGAGCCACCCAGGTGCCCCCTCAGTTGGTTTTTCAATGAAACATTTCATGGTCCCTCCCAATTTTTCTTTTGTTTGATTTTGCTTATTGCTTCTTGACATCTCATGTAATCATTAGTTTCTTGTTCCCCGATTCTAATTTTTAAGAAATCATTTTCCTCCATCAGGTTTTGAACCTTCATTTTCATTTTGCCCAGTTCTTCTTTCATTTCTCTTCCTTATTTTTCCTCTGCTTTTCTTATTGTTTTTTCAAAAATTCTTTGAGCTTTTCAGAATCTGCATCCAATTCTTATTTTTCTTTTGGACTTTGCATTGAAAACTTTGCTTTCATTGTCCCCTTCTGTGTCTGTGCCTTGTTCTTTGTCTCCATAAAATTTTTCTGCAGTTAGGTGCTTTTTTTTGTTGTCTGCTCATTTTCCCAACCTTTTTATAGATAGGCTCTATTCTCTTGAAGGTTAGGGTACTCCCTTAAGCTTCAATGCTTCCTTGATGCTACCTTAACTTTATTTCTGGGTTTCTGCCAGTTTCAGTTGTACCAAGATGGTATGATGGTCTGAGGGCTGGGAGCTCTAAGAGCCATCTTCCACTGCTGATTCAAGTGATCCTAGCGAGTAGTGATGGCTAAAATTCTCAACTCTGACTTTGGAGTAGGTTTTTTTGGTCTCACTCTGGGTTTGGTCAAATCAGGCACAGCTCAAATTCTAGTCCCAGGCTTAGGTGAAGCTTCTTGGTCTCACTTTAAGCTTAAGTCATGCACACAGCAGACTGCCCTGCCCTTGAATGAGAGGCTCAGGGGGCCCAGCTTTGGGTCCACCAACTATCCCAAACTGGGATCTATATCCTCACCAGAGACTCTGGCTGGGACTCCTGGCCTTGCTCTGGTCCCACACAGTTCAGGCTGCTTCAGCACAGACTGCCCTGGCTAGAATTCTGGAACCCACTACAGGTTTTCTTGGAACCTCAAGGGGTGTGACACTTGTCTGCCCAAGTAGTGTCTCAGTGTCTGGAAATTGCCTTGGGATTAGGTTCAGAACCTGGCACAGTAGATGTGTGGTGGGCTATGTAACTTGTTTTTGGCTTGGTCGTCACTCTTTGATATAGACTCCTACGGGCTGTGCTCTCTTTCCATTCCAGGGTCCAAGATGTTCTCTGCATACCTTTTAGGTGTTCCTCTTCTTGAAAGTTGTTTCACTATCTCCTCTGTCTCTTTGCTAGTTCTTTCACTACTGCAATCATTTTTTTATCATTATTTTAAGATTGGTTTTAAGGAATTCTCATGACGATTGCAAGCTCCTCTGCTTCTACTCTACCACCTCAGCTCTAGAACCAGAAGTGCCAAAATAAATTTTTAAAGATTTAAATAATATTTTTAATAATGAAAATAAATTTTAAAAGAAAAACCCTGTTTTATTACCCAATCATAAAAATTTAATTTTAGGGAAAAACATTCCTGAGTCCAAGAACTAAAGAGACAGTAGAGAGTAAGGCTAATTTGGCAGAGCACTTGAGGGAATAAAGAAGTTTGTGCCTGTGTGGTATAAGCTACCATAAGTGCTTTGGATAAGAAACAGATGTGACCTACTGTCAGTTAAATAACTATAAATTTAGTAAAACTATATACTATAGAGAAGATAAAAGGGAAATAAAAAAATGATAAATTGAAAAAATATTTAAAAGATTAATATTGAGTCATCTCAGTGTATGTATGATAATCTCCAATACTGAAATTATTAAAATAAAAAAACAGAAATTAGATTTATTTTGATTGGCTTCAGAGGGAATAACTATGAGCAATTGGTGGAAATTCAAGAAAATTAGATGTGGCTGGGAATTAGGAAATTACAGTGCTGAATGAAGTGAAAATATACAAAAGTGGAAGGTGTTTCCCTTGATAGTATTGTGTTCCTTACCCCTGAAGACCCTTAAGTAGGTGTTGGATGACCACTTGTCAAGGATGTTAGAGAAGGGAAATCCATTCAGTTATATCCTATGATTCTAAACTGAGGTGTTTTAAGCCTATTCTAAGCTGTTATTGCTTATAATTACATGCCATTAAGCTTTTAAAGTTTTTATTTGTAAGTTGTAGTTATTATATAGAGAGGATATAACAAATTATGCATACATGTGATATAAATCTATTGTAAATACTTCTCATTTATTTGTAATTTTTTTCTATAGGTAATAGAAGAAAAAGACAATGTTTGTGGAACAGGTGTGATCAGGTTAACCCCTGCACAATTTGATAGAGATTATTGGATGAAGACTTTTGTTAAAGTTGTGTATTTATTGGGTACTGACAAAAGGATTATTCAAACTGCCACCTCTTGATAACTGTTTTAGGGTAACGATTAAAATAAATCCAATAAATATATCTGGAGGTAATTACCATACACTAACCCAGCCCTTAAAGATGAGCAAGAACTTGAGAAAATGGGTAACATTTAGATAGAGGAATGGCAGTTAAATCAGTTGATCTGAGTACCAACCTCCAGCCTGCTGGGAATTAATATAATAACTTATCTACCTAAACTAGGGTTCTTGCTAAGGAATAAGGATATTAGACAGGAAACAATAACAACTGTTTATTGAAGATAAAGGATTTAGGATGGTGGGTAACAGGCTTCCTTAACTGGGGTAACTAGCAACATATATTAGGGTAAGGAAATGGAGTTCTACACTAAAGCTTTCACTAACAACAGTCAAGCAGGATAGGGGTTTTGGAAATCTCACTACTGGATGACTCCTCCAGCATTGTTTATCTGGTGGTCCAGGGTCTTAACTGTTATTTTGCCAATAGATCCAGTAGGGTAAAAACCAGTGAACTGGTACAGAATGAAGGTCCACCCTTCAAGCTGCAAATCCAAGCTTTAGCTTGCCCTTCCCACAAAGATGCTGGTATATTGATGATGATCAGGGAGATCAAAACACACAAGCTTCTTTTTCAGTGGTAACCAACTGACCAAGTGACCAGTTCTGTGTCACTCCTTTGCTCCATTCCAGGCTTTTAGAATGTTCATCTCCTGCCACCCTGCTTGTCAAACTTTCTCTATATACATTTAAAAATGCTATTTCCTCATTACAGTATCACAAGGCTCTTACAGAAAATGCACAAGGAAGATTAGTCAGGAGAATCATATTCCTCTGTGATCTGTAAGACTGAGTGCTTGAAATAACTCCACCTCATGGGACCTTTTTAAAGTATGCTTTCTCTACTTTGAACTGCTGGGCTGGAGGGGATTTCTTCCTCTGATGTCCCAGCAGCAACAATGTACAATTCAGAGGGAAAAATATTTGTCCAGGCACATCTGAGACTGTAATCTCTAGACATTATAGTCCTGACTATATTATTTTGACCTTTCATTTCTTTTCTTGTTTTTTCATCCTTTCTTTACATACTAGCAACTGGCAATCATGAGAAATAGTTAAATCATCCAGAATTCATATTTTGATTTCATAATAACAATAGTGATATTAGAAACCCAGAAGTTAAAGATTTCTATAACAATATGCATCTCAGAGAATAAGTCCAAAAACAGGAGTGTATTGTTGAGGTAGGACTAAAGTCACCCCATGTAAAAGGAACTAAATTGTCAACTTTGCCTCACAAGTTTAAAGCATATGTTAGTTTTAGTTTGAATATGCAGTTCTGACTGAGGAATTACCATTAAGGGCATGTGAGCAAATTATTAATACATCAAGATTTATACTCTATTGCTAGAAGAATCCATTCTATTCAAGATTATGGTTAACTCCTTGGTAAACTTACATCTTATGTTTGGACATAATCATTTCTGGGACTACATTGATCAAGGAATTTTGTGCTATATTAACATAATCAAAAGACTAATGTTTGGAAAATCCTTTACTGTTTCTTTTATTGTCCTATTAGCTATTTCTTTGTAATCAATAAGAAACAATCATATTTTGAGATTTCCATACCTCTTAGACAATCATTTGATTGTAAAACATGATCTGCTTCAGAGGATCATTGTAAAATATTATTTGTTCCCTTCTCATATTTTAATCAGGGATACTCTTAATATTCAGGTATATCATTCTCATAACTATAAAGATGAAAATAAAGAATATGTTTCTGACTATTTTTTTCATTGCTTTTGTCCTCTACCTCTCCTGAGATATCTTGAGAAAAAATGTTATCCTTGTCCTCAGATGGTTTCATGATTGTGTTTCCTCAAGCATGTGTTAGGATATACCATAAAATGGATTTTTAATCATGAATTTTAGATAAATCAGGTTTCTAATCTTTATTTAATATTGAATTTAATATATTTATTTTATATTTTCTTATGGGGGAAAATGGGTGGCTAAATTAAATATTATCTGGGTTCTGAGGAAGAGTAAGTAAGAGACAAGACAATACAATAGACTGGGATTAACAAATTGGGGAAATACAATTTAGAATGGGTGTGGCAGTTGGAGGCCCAACTGCCAACACAGATCCACCTAGCCAGGGAGTCTGTGAAATTAACAAGTGAGTAGACTGACAAAAGGTTTTATAAACAGGGTTTAATTCAATGAACTATAGTTTGAAGGAAGGGAAAGGGAGGTTCTATTATACCAGTCTATGGGCAAGCCTCAGGGTCAGGGAATGGACTTATCTACACTAAACTAGAGACTATAGCAGGGCAGGGCACAATAGAGATCAGGAATGAAAGTGGAATCCTCACTGCTGAGTCCTATCAAAATCCAGCAATGATAGAGTTTTCCCAGGTCTTCAGCCAGTACTCCTTCAGTTGGTTAAGTCAGGGAGCTAAACCGGCCTGAGCTGACTAGCAACCTAGGTTAGGCTTTCCTCTTTCTAGATATCAGGATATCAGGATACAAACTCTACTTCCTCTGAGGTCTCCCAGGGGTCAGTTACAACTTGTCCCCAGCCTCCATGTAGTGTATCTCTGAGAAAGAAGCACAACTTCCTGCTTTCCCATTCCACTTAGAATTCTCCAGCCCTGCTTGCTAAGCCTCCCAACTAACTAATCTTAAACACCTTATTAATTTATCTTATAACAATTTATTATATGTATTGCAAATACAATAATATTGTATTTAAGATTTTTAAATGAACGCTTTAAAAAAAGAGAGAAAATTATTATATTGTATTTAGGTTGATAAAAAAAATCATACAATGTTTTTAATCAAACTAGAATTACTATCAGACCATAATGAATTTTAATTTATCCAATATCAGTCAAATCTGATAGTTTACTTAATACAAGTCTAATTGACTTTCAGGTTGTACTTTTCCTTTTAGGTGTTAACAGATCAAATATATCTTTAATTTCAAAGTCCAATAGCAATTGAGGGGGTAATGATTTGCATAGTGCCTCAGAAGGGTGCCCAAACTCTTCATGCTTTAAAAAACATCCTTTAATATTCTGTACATGGATGTGTTGAATTTCTTGCTTTTGCTTCCAGTTCAGTCCTGACAGAAAAGAATAAAGTAGATTTGCCAGTGTCCCTGCTGTGCTTTTAGGAAGAAATTCAAGGTGCCTCATTTATCTTAATTGGAGAAACACTCTTAGCACCAGCTTTTTAGTGAATATATTTGCATCTCAGATAGAAAATTCAAAATTATTTTTGAAATATTTTAGCCATTCATTCACACTTCAACTCTCACAATCCATTCTCCATTTTGAAAAAAATTAACAAAAATTGCAAGTGATTAAAATAAACATGCATTTTCTGGATTTCCTTAGTGTAAATTTTTGCATGCAAGAAAAAATAACAAAACTACTACATCATTACAATATTGTTAGTATTACAGTGGAAAATTCAATAAATACTATTAATGACAGAAAGCCAAAAGCTTATCTTTATTCATTATAATGTGCTAATCTTACACATTGCTTTTTTGGTTGCCTATTCATCTATTACAGATGAAGAAAGTTTATATAGTAATTAATTTCCCGGAATCTAGAACAAAAGGGAAAACTCATAAAATAAAACATATTAACATTAATACAAAATGCAGTTATCTCTATCAAAGTAACATTTCAATATTCACTCCTAGCAATTTGAGATAGATTTAATTTATCTTTTTTGTTTTTCATATTGGAGAGATCTCTAGCTTTAGAGAAATAGTATGTAAAAAAGTACACCACTGATTCTATCAGTATAAAATAGATCCATGCAATTTAAATAATAGCATATATTTAAGAAATATTTTGCAAGGCAAGAATGAACTTCCAAAGGATGAGGGTGCAGAAACAATGCCAAATGGGTTTGCAAGTGATTTACATCAAATTTTCAAAGAACAATTAATTTCAATGCTACATAAATTATTTGCAAATACAGAACTCTACCAATTTTTTTCTGAGACAAATATGATCTTGATACTTAAACCAGAGGAAGATAAAGCAGATAGCCTAATATCACTTGTAAAATGTGCCAAACTATCAAAAACAATATCATCAAAGACGGTAGAATTTCATGCTAAAAAGATTATACACCATAACCAGAGTGGATTTATTCCAGAAATATGGGATTATTTCAATATTAGGAAAGAAGTCATCAAAATAAACAATACTTAAAACAAAAAAATTTTTTTGAAGAATGTGATTTGAACAATATATGTTTTTAAAAGCTTTTGACAAAAAAATAAAAGCTATTTACATAAAAACACTTAAAATGAATTAATTAGACTACAGTGTTAAGATGATGGCAGAGTAGAAGCAGCGTGCTTAACCTCTACTAAACCACAAAAAAAAAACCTCCTCAAGAGGACAAAAACAAATCCAGACAAACAAAGGAACCCCACAACAGGGCACAGCATTGAAGGTACATGGGATCAAGGCATTTCCATGCTATAAGGGGGTGAAATAGCTCCCACTAAAACGTGAGTTGTGCAACCACTCATCCCCCATAACACCTACAGTGCCAAAGTCAGCACACAAGAGTTAGAGCAAGTTTGGGGCATTAAGTTCTGGGCAGCTACCTGGGATCACCAGGGCCTGCTCCTGAGAGCAGCAAGACATAAGACCCCAGGAGGGTAAAGAACATTCGGACTTTGAACACAGACCTTGAGCTCAGCCTCCAATCAGGATCACACAGGATCTGGCAGCCTCCACACTAAAAGACCAAAAGGCTTGGAATATGATATTCAGAAAGGCAGGAGAATTGGGTCTACAACCAAGGATCACCTACCCATCAAAATTGACTATATACTTCCAAAGGAAACTATGGGCATTCAACAAGATAGAAGATTTCCAAGTATTTGCACAGAAAAGACCAGGGCTAAATGGAAGGTTTGATATCCAAACACACAAAAAAACAAACAAACAACAAAAAAAAACAAAACAAGAGAAACATGAAAAGGTAAATAAGAAACAGAAGGGAAAGAAAGAAAACTCTTATTTTTAAATTTACCTCATTAAAGGTTTCAATAAGATCAAATTATTTGTATTCCTATATGGAGAAATGTTATGTAAATTTTTTAAAAACTGTATTCACTATTATAGTAATTAGAAGAATTATTCATAGGGAGAGGTTGGAGTACTAAAGTCTAAGATGATACCAGGGTGGGAAGGAAAGGGGAGTGAATAGTAGATGGCACCAAGAGAAACTTGAAAGAATAAGAAAAATAGGATATTCTATGCCACACAAAGAGGGCATGGGAAGGGGAGGGGAAGAATACTATTAAAAGAAGGACATGAAGAGAGCATTAAGAGGTAATATTTAAACCTTACTCTCAGCATAATTAAACGTGAGAGGAAAGAGTAGCTATATCCATTGGGATATAGAATTCTATCTAACCCTACTGAAGAAGTCGGAAGGGATAAAACAAGGGTAGGAGGGGAGGGGGAAGGCCAAAAAAGGGAGAGAAGGATAGGGGGGATGGAATTCGTTAGACCTTAAAAAATAAAAAGAGGGGAAGAATAAGGGAGCATGTAGAAAGGGAAATAAATCAAGGGAGGGGACAAGGGGGACTGGTTTAAAACAAACCACTGTTTTAAAAGGAAATAGCATAAGAAGAAGGGGTAGAACTAGGAGAAGATACCAAAATGTTGGGGAATACACAACTGATAATTATAACTCTGAATGTGAATGAGATGAACTCACCCATAAAACAGAAATAAATAGCAGAGTGGATTAGAAACCAAAATCCTACCATATGTTGTCTACAAAAAATACATATGAGGAGGGTGGACATACACAGGTTTAAGGTCAAGGCCTGGAGCAAAATCTTCTGGGCTTGAACTGAGAAAAAGAAGGCAGGAGTGGCAATAATGATTTCTGACAAAGCCAAAGTAAAAATAAATATCATTAAAAGAGACAGGGAAGGTAATTACATCCTGATAAAAGGGAGTATAGATCATGAGTAAATAACAGTACTCAACATGGATGCACGAAATGGTATAGCATCCAAATTCCTAAAGGATAAACTGGTAGAGCTCAAGAAAGAAATAGATAGTAAAACTATACTAGTGGGAAATCTAAATATTCCTCTTTCAGATCTAGATAATTCAAACCAAAAAATAAATAAGAAAGACATAAGAGAGGTGAATGAAATCCTAGAAAAATTAGATTTAAATAGGGACAAAAAGGAATACACCTTCTTTTCAGCTCCATATAGTATGTTCACAAATATTGACCTTGTAATAGGGCATAGAAACATTGCAAATAAATGCAAAAGAGAAGAAATAATAAATGTAACCTTTTTCAGATCATAATGCAATAAAAATTATAATTAGTAAGGGCACATGGACAGGCAAACCAAAAACTAATTAGAAACTAAATAACATGATTCTCCAAAACCAGTTAGTTAAAGAAGAAACCATAGAAACCATCAATAATTTCACTGAAGAGAATGACAATGATGAGACATCCTACCAAACTCTTTGGGATGCAGCTAAGGCAGTACTCAGGGGGAAATTTATACCCTTGAGTGCATGTATTAACAAAATAGAGAGGGCAAAGATCAATGAACTGTGCATGCAAATCGAAAAACTAGAAAGGGAACAAATTAAAAATCCCCAGTTAAAGACCAAATTAGATATTATAAAAATTAAAGGAGAAATCAATAAAATCAATAAAATTGAAAGTAAAAGAACTATTGAATTAATAAATAAGACTAGAAGCTGGTACTTTGAAAAAACAAGTAAAATTGACAAAGTACTGGTCAATCTAATTTAAAAAAGGAAGGAAGAAAATCAAATCATCAGAATCAAAGATGAAAAAGGAGGCCTCACATCTAATGAAAAGGAAATCAAGGCAATCATTAAAAACTATTTTACCCAATTATATGACAATAAATATAGAAATCTAGGTGATATGGATGAATATTTACAAAAATATAAATTGCCCAGATTAACAGTAGAAGAAATAGAATACTTAAATAATCCCATATCAGAAAAAGAAATTGAATGACCCATCAAAGAACTCCCTAAGAAAAATCCCCAGGATCAGATGTGAATTCACAAGTGAATTCTATCAAACCTTCAAAGAACAAGTAATTCCAATACTATACAAACTATTTGACATAATAAGCAAAGAAGGAGTTCTACCAAACTCCTTTTATGATACAAATATGGTACTGATCCCAAAGTCAGGTAGATCAAAAACAGAGAAAGAAAACTACAGACCAATCTCCCTAATGAACATAGATGCAAAAATCTTAAACTAGCAAAGAGACTTCAGCAAGTGATCACAAGGATTATTTATTATGATCAGGTGGGATTTATACCAGGAATGTTTCAACATAAGGAAAACCATTCACATAATTGCCCATATCACCAAGCAAAGCAGCAAAAACTGCATGATGATCTCAATAGTTGCTGAAAAAGCCTTCGACAAAATACACCACCTATTCCTACTGAAAACACTAGAAAGTATAGTAATAGAAGGACCTTTCCTAAAAATAATATACAGTATGTATCTAAAACCAACAACAAGCATTATATGCAATGGGATAAATTAGAAGCCTTCCCAATAAGATCTGGCATAAAACAAGAATGCCCATTATCACCTCTATTATTTAACATTGTACTAGAAACACTAGCAGTAGCAATTAGAGAAGAAAAAGAAACTGAAGTTATTAAAATAGGAAATGAAAAGACTAAGCTATCACTCTTTGCAGATGATATGATGGTCTACATAAAAAATCCTAGAGAATCAACTAAAATGCTAGTGAAAATAATCAACAATTTTAGCAAAGTTGCAGGATACAAAATAAATGCACATAAATCATCAGCATTTCTATATATTTCCAACACATCACAACAGCAAGAGGTAGAAAGAGAAACACCATTTAAAATCACCCTAGATGATATAAAATACTTAGGAATCTACCTACCAAAACAAACACTGGAATTATACAAACACAACTACAAAACACTTTCCAAACAATTAAAACTAGATCTAAACAATTGGAAAAACATTGATTGCTCATGAGTAGGACAAGTTAACATAATAAAAATGACCATTCTACCAAAATTAATTTACCTGTTTAGTGCCATACCTATCAAACTACCAAAAAACTTTTTTACTGAATTAGAAAAAAGTATAACAAAGTTCATTTGGAAGAATGAATGATTAAGAGTAACAATGGGAAATAATGAAAAAAAATGTGAAGGAAGGTGGCCTAGCAGTATCAGATATTAAACTATAGTGTAAAGCAGTGGTCATCAAAACAATATGGTAATGGCTAAGAGACAGAAAGGAGGATCAGTGGAATAGACTTGGGGTAAGTGACATCAGTAAGACAATGTTTGATAAATCCAAAAAGCCTAACTTTTGGGACTAAAATCCACTATTTGACAAAAACTTCTGGGAAAATTGAAAAACAATATGGGAGAGATTCGGTTTAGATCAACATCTCACACCCTACACCAAGATAAATTCTGAATGGGTGAGTGGCTTTGATATAAAGAAGGAAACTATAAGTAAATTAAGTGAACACAAAATAGTATACTTGTCAGATCTATGGGAAAGTGAAAATTTTAAAACCAAGCACGAGTTAGAAAAAATTACAAAATGTAAAATGAATAATTTTGGTTATATTAAATTAAAAAGGTTTTGTACAAACAAAAACAATACAACTAAAATCAGAAGGGAAACAACAAACTGGGGAAAAAATCTTTATAACAAAAAACTCTGACAGAGGTCTAATTACTCAAATATACAAGGAGCTAAATCAATTGTATAAAAAATCAAGCCACTCCCCAATTGATAAATGGGCAAAGGACATGAAGAGTCAATTTTCAGATAAAGAAATCAAAACTATCAATAAGCACATAAGAAAGTGTTCTAAATCTCTAATAATTAGAGCAATGATTCCTGAAGTGGGTGCCACCATCCTCTAGTGGTTGCTGCAGTGATCCAGGGAGCGGTGATGGCCACAGGTGCATTTATCTTTCCTATTAATTACTATTAACATTTAAAAAATTTAATTTTCAGGGGGCTAAGTAATATTTTTTTTTCTGGAAAGGGGGCAGTAGGCCAAAAAAGTTTTGGAACCACTGAATTAGAGAAATGCAAATCAAAAGAGCTCTGAGGAACCACCTCACACCTAGCAGATTGGCTAAAGTGATAGCAGGGGAGAGTAATGAATGTTGGAGGGGATGTGGCAAAATTGGGACATTAATGCATTGCTGGTGGAATTGTGAACTGATCCAGACATTCTAGTTAGCAATTTGGATCTATGCTCAAAGAGCTCTAAAAGACTGCTTGCCCTTCAATCCAGCAATACCATTGCTGGGTTTGTACCCAAAGAGATCAGAGATAAAAAGACTTGTACAAAAATATGTATAGCCGTGCTTTTTGTGGTGGCAAAAAACTGGAAAATGAGGGTATGTCCTTCAATTGGGGAATGGATGAACAAATTGTGGTGTATGCTGGTGATGGACTACTACTGTGCTCAAAGGAATAGTAAACTGGAGGAATTCCATGTGAACTGGAAAGACCTCCAGGAATTGATGCAAAGTGAAAGGGGCAGAGCCAGAAGAACATTGTACACAGAGGTAAATTGTACACTGTGGTAAAATCAAATGTAATGGACTTCTGTACTAACAGCAGTGCAGTGCAGTGACCCAGGACAAGACAGAGGGATTTTTGGAAAAGAATGCTACCCACATTCAGAGGATTCTTCTACGGGATTCTACTCTATGGGAGTGGAAACACAGAAGAAAAACAATCACTTGAATACATGATTGGGGATGTAGACCAGAAAGGATCTCACCAATGCAAATATCAATAATAAGTAAATAAGTTTTGATAGATGAAACATGTTAAAACCAGTGGAAATATGTATTGGCTATAGGGGGGTGGAGGTGATAAAGGAGGGATAAAAGGGGAAAGTAAAAACATGAACAATGTAACCATGGGAAATTTTTCTAAAAAATAAAATTTTTAAATCTAAAATTAAATAATTAATTAATTAACCTTTCCCAAGATGCTATATAACCTCTATGTAAACCCTGAAGTCTTTACTATGTACAATGGAGAATAAACTTGAGACCTCTTCAATAAGATGAGAAGTAAAGCAAGGATGATCTTTATGACTGATTTTTAGAATATAATTATAGAAGTGAAAATAATAAGAAAATAAGATAATAAAAAGAAAATAATAAAATATACAAAGGGGAAACAAAACTATACTTTTTGTAAATGGAATAATGGAATCTAAATGTTAAAAAAAAATAACAACAATAATAAAGTATAAAAATACTGAAATATCTTCTTTGTATATTGATGACAAAATGTATCCCAAAAAATCTATTCAAAATAACTAGAGAATAAAATATTTGGCAGAACATCTATCAAGATAAATGCATGGAGAGAACCTGAGACAACTCATAAACTAATAACTGATTCTAAATAATTTCTCATTGCTGGGCCAAGCCAATATAAGAAACATAGCAATACTACTATGTTCCATGCCTTGTACAAAGAAGTGAAGATGAGTGGTGTGGGGAGCTAGGTGGCTCAGTGGATTGAGAGCCAGGCCTCAGAGATGTAGGTCCTGGCTTCAAATCTGACCTCAGTCTTTTTCCACCTGTGTAACCATGGGCAAGTCACTTTCCTCCCATTGCCTAGCCCTTACCACTCTTCTGCCTTAGAACCAATACACAGTATTCTAAGATCGAAGGTAAGAGTTTAAAAAAAAAAGCGAAGATTGGAAGGAAACAGTCTGTGCCCTCAGTGTAGTTCACAATCTAATGCAGGAGACAACATGTAAGCAACTATGTACCAACAAGAGAGATGCAAGATAAATAAGGGTTGTCTTAGAGAGAAGGCACTAAGATGAGTGAGGAAACAGAGGTGAGGAGGGACAACATATTAGACACTGAGGACAGGCATTGAAATATTTAAGTGACGGAACATAGAATGCCATGTTGGAAGAAAAGAAGAGGCCAATATCACTGGATCACAGTTTACCTTGAGGGGAGTTATAAAATATAAGATTATGAAGGTAGGAAAGGGTAAGCTGAAAGACTTAGAAGCCAAAATAAGAATTTTATATGTAATCCTGGATCAGGGCGATAAAGTAAAAACCTTGCTTGGTAAAGATCAACTTAAAAGGCTCATAGAGAATGGATCACTAGGGAGAGATATGCAGTAGGTCAACCTACCAGCAAAGTATTACAGATGGGAGGGAGCTAGAGCCAAGATGGTGGAATAGGGAAACACTAAGTTGAGTTCAAATTGAATTTTGGAGGGGTAGGACTAACAAAAGGTTCTGTGAAGCAATTTTCCATACCAAGACAACTCAGGGAATCAATAAGGAAAGGTCTATCACCAAGGTGGGAGTGGGTCCCAAGGACTGCAAGGAAGGCAACACAGGCCACACCTAGAGAACTGTAGCAGTAGCTTAAGGAATTCTCAGCCCAGGGATGGTGGGGGTGGGGAGTGGGTGTTGAGAAAGAAATTGCTGGGAACTCTTTGCTGACACTATGTTCAGGGTCCCATTGCATTGTCCATACATGATTCCAGGTCACAGTCCCAGAGTGAAAAAAAGAGATAGCACTTGTAATACATAGCAAGGGGTAGGAAGGGGAAGGAGCAGGTACAAAGTCATGGCTCTCAAGTGGAGAGGAGTGCTTTTGATCACTCATGAGGAAAAGGGACTTTATATTTAATTTCAAGTCAGTCATAAGTGCTAGTGATTTTAGCTTCAGAAAAGCTAGCAAATGGTCACAATCCCAGAATCTGAAGCAGTATTAATACTGACATCAACAGTGGAACAAAGACCTTTCCTGGATAAAAAAAAGCACAGACCAGGAGAACAGTGACCAAACTCTCCTTAGATCATACTACCTTAGAATCACAGAAAACATACAGAGCAACAGAATTATCTTTGAAAATATCAGAAAGGAAGACCTAAAGTTTGAGACTGCTGTCTCTATCTTGAGAAGAGATTACTTTAACATAAATTTAAAAATCAATAAGTAGCCTTGAAAAATGAGTAAAGCTAAAAATGGAACCTGATCATAAAGAATCATTATGGTGACAGGGAAGATCAAAACCAAACCCTGAGGGAAATGATGTCAAAGGAGATACAAGCTATTGGATTTAAAAATCAGTCTGGCAGTCTACTGAACTATTTCTGGCCTGGGCTAGCTACCCCCAGCCCCCAAGGTTTCCCAGCACAGTCTTCCTTATCTCCCCCTATCATAAACCTAAAACTGAAGCTATCTTATCTGATGTCTTGAGGAATGTTTGTCTATGTTTGCCTGCTTTACAATATTTGCCTATTTAATGTATGTTTGCCAAATGCTTCCAGACCCCTGACCCTGAAACCCCCCTCCCCAGATGCTTCCTGACCACCTGTCCCTGACACTACCTTGATAATTATGTATGTACCAACCCCCTTCCCCAAACATTTCTATATAAACTCTTGGCTGAGAATTCCAAGGGGTCGTTCAGGCATGCCTCTCTGCCTAGCGACCCTAGCTATTATTGCTAGTAAAGAATGAGCCTCTTCTTGTATATTCATTGTCAGTGTGATTCTTCCTTCGGCCATGAACCTGGGTTAGGTATTAAAATTTGGGTACAACACAAGCAAATCCTCAAAGAAAAGTGTGAATTGAAAATAAAGCCAATAAAATTTTATGAAAAAGTTCAAAAATGGTTTTGAAAATCAAATAGGAAGTAGAAGAAAACTGGGGGAAAATGAGAGTGGTGTAAAAAAATTATGAAAAGAAGAATGTCAGCTTGGCAAAAAAAGCATAAGAATCCACAGAAGAAAAGGATATCAAAAGGAAAATTGGCCAAATAGGAAGAAGAAGCTCACTAAAAAGAAATGAATACTTAAAAATGAATACTTAAAAATGAATAATGGGAGATTTAAAGAAAGTAGAGCCAAGATAGTGGAGTGGAAGAAGGGAATGCTCAAATAGCTCTGAGAACACTCTCTAACTAACTTTAAAATAATGCTTCAAAAAGGAATATTGGGAGGAAAGAAACAACAAGGGGATGAGTGAAGCAACTTTCCTGCCAAAATTAATTTTAAAGGTAGGCAGAGAGGATCTATTTCACCAAGGTGAGAGGGGAGCATAGCCAGCAGCAAAGCTGCACAGCCTGCTCCAAGGAATACTGGCATAATTCAAAAGTAAGTCCCCCCAATATGCACTTACTACCTCAGGTTCTGAATATGGGCCCAAGTCAACTTTGACATCTCAAGACCTTGCCTAAGCCAACAGCAGAACACCCCACACCCACCCCTAGAAGTTCCAAGACCCTGCCCAACCCTGTGGTGGGCGCCAAAACCATAACACAAAACCAGCATATGGCAGTCCATGGTTTTGTTGACTGGTGCAAGCCTACCGAAGGCCTCAAGCCCTGCTCAAGCTTGCATTGAGGCCCCAACCCACAGTAAAAGACAGTCTACAATGCACCTGGCATGTGTAAGCCCAGAATGAGGCCTAGAGCCCCTGCCTAAGCTTGAAGCGAGGCCCTGAGTCCCAGAACAAGCACTTCAGCTATCTCCTGAGAGCCCTGTAAATCATCAGCAGACCCTGGAGGATACTGTGGGAGGTGGTTTTCAGAGCTTCCAGCCCACATGCCATCACGTCATCTTGGAAGAACTGAAAGTTGCAAGTACCCAGAATTAGAGTGGAAAATAGCAGGATAGAAAAACTGAAATTAAAAATAATGTCCCCTTTGCCCTGAGAACACAGACCATGTTTAAGATAAAAGTAAAACTTAAAAAAAAAGACTGGAAAATGAGGAAACAGGAAAAAGAACCTAAAAAGAAATATTATGGAAACAAGAAGAGTAAAGCAGACTCAGAAGGGAACAGTGAGAGCAAAGTAGAAAAATTTCAAAGAAATATGTGCATTGGTCTCAGGATTTGGAAGAACTTATAAAAGGGTTCAAAAACTGAATAAGAGAGGCAAAAAAAAACCCAGAGAAGATAAATGAAAGCAATAGGAGAAAATAATAGTAGCTTAAAATAGGACTAGTAAAATGGTAAAAGAGGCACAAATGGAGTTCCTTAAAAAGTAGAATTGGCCAAATGGAAAAAAAAAACACACATTCAAAAGTTCATGCAAGAAAACAATTCCTTAAAAATTAGAATTTGGCAAATGAAAGATAATGACTCCATGAGACATCAAGAAACAATAAAACAAAATGAAAAAAATGAAAAAATGGAATAAAATGTAAAATATGTCATTGAAACAAACAACTTCCCAGGAAAATAGACCTAGGAGAGATCATCTAAGAAGTATTAGACTATATGAAAATTATGATTTAAAAAACACCTACAAATAATATTAGAAGAAATTATCAAAGAAAACTACCCTAATATCCTTGAACAAAGAGGAAAGGAGAAATTGAAAGAGTCCATCAATCAAGTGAAAGAAATCCCCCAATGACAACTCCCAGAAATATTATAGACAAATTCAAGAACTCTAAGTCCAAGAAGAAGATACTGCAGTCAGAAAGAAGCAATTCACATATCATGAAATACATGGGATCTATGAGCTTCTACATTAAAGGATTGGAATGTTTGGAATATTATATTCTGGAAGGCAAAGGAAGTGGGTTTACAAACCAGAATCAACTGATTCTTGATGCCCAGCAAAAAATGAATATATCATTATGGAGGGGGTAGTGGTAATTAAAAAAAAAGAATATTTCCAAGCATTCCTGATAAAATGATCAGACCTAAACAGGAAATTGTATGTCTACATAGAAAACTCAAAAGAAGTATGAAAAGGTAAACAAGAAAGAGAAGTTTTAAGGGTTTCAATAAGTTCAAACTGTTTGTATTTCTACAGGGAAATACTATACTTGTAATATTTAAAAATTTTATCATTATCAGAATAGTTAGAAGGTATAAACATAGACATAGGTTTGGGGAATTATCTGATTAGGATGATATAATATGAAAAATAATTAAAGAGTGAAATAGAGGATTGCATTGAGAGAAAAGGGAAGGGAGAGGTAGAGTGGGACAAATTATCTCCCTATAAAGGAATGAAAAATCTATTAAAGTAGTAGTGAGGATGAAAGTGGTCACAACAACTATTAAAGTTACTAACATTGGAATTGTATCAGAGAGGGAATAACACCCCTACTCATTTTGGTAAAAACAAAACAAAACAAAAAAATCTTACCCTATTGTGTTATTGAAATCTAAATTTCCTGTGGACATTTTGGGGTCTTTGAAACTACAATTCCCATGATCCAACTGGCTTCCCCTCTTGCATAATCACATAGACAGGAAGCATAATAGTGTAGAGAAAAGGATAAAGACTGAGGACTGGATTGGATTGACCTTTTTGGTGACTTGGAGCTGATCCAGGATAGGGAGAGGAGATAACAGAGCATGCGTGTTTTAAACTGAGTCTTAACATGGCACATGGCTTCATTTTTCTAATGGCTACCAATAAATCTTTTAAAACCATAATATTTTTAAATCTATCCTTTTATATCCATTTTATTTCTTAGACTATAGAGAAGTAGGAGGGGAATATGATGGGCAGGGGGAATAATAGAAGGAAGGAGGAAGTAGGATGTGATTAAAAGCAAAACACTTATGAGGAGGGAGAGAGAAAAAAGAGAGTGAAAGAGCAGGATCAAAAAAGGAAAACAAGATGGGAACAAACAAATGGATGGTAATCAAAATGGTTAATATGAATGGGATAAACTACCCATAAAACAGAAGCAGAGAGCAGAATGGATTAAAAAACAGAATCCTATAATACCTGATTTACAAAAAACACATTTGAGGCAGGGGGACATACACAAAGTAAAAATAAGGAGCTGAAGTAGACTCTATTGTGCTTCAGATGAATTATAAACAATAAAATAATAGCAAAGATAATCTTAGAGGTAAAGCAAAAAAGACCTAATTAAAATATAAGGAAAGAAATTACATAATGATAAAAAGTACTAAAGGCAATGAAGTAATATCAAAACTAAACATAAATGCGCCAAATGGTGTTTGTTTTGAATTCAGGGAAGTGCTATTTGGAAGTGTCTAGCAGACTCCCTATGGACACGTGGGGGCTTTGAGACTACATTACCCATGATTCCAATGGGTTTCCGGTCTTTGGGCATGGGGATGTCAAAGGTCCCCATGCATGGGACAGCTTAAATTCAGAGGAGGGCCTAGAGAAAGTCTCTTGGTTTTCCTGAGTGGCTGGCTGGCGTACGAGAGGGACAAGATGGGCTCTGGCAGTAAATTTAAAAGATAGTCAGGCCCAGTCATATATATTTTACCAACATGGCCATGGCTTTAATTAAACTATTAATTTCTCTTATTTTATCAGTCTTTATCATTTTTAATCTTAACAATAATGGCAACCATACGAAATTTGGATTAAGAATTCTCAATTTTCCAGATAGCCTAACAAGGGCATTTAGATCCATGCCTGCGTTTTGGCCATCTTGCTCAGCACTTTTGAGCAATGCTTGCCCTCCAGTGCAGACCATTTCTGTGGATCCGGAATCCTGAGATTTCCGAGTGACCTTCACCCTGACTTGCTGAACGCCGCTGTTTCAGCTTCAGCCTCTGCCTCTAAAGATTTGGGAAGTATCCCCCTTTCTCCCTACTCTTTTTACTCCATTCTTGCCTTTCATGGGGAACACCCTCCCACAATTTCTACATGTGGGATTTTCTACAAAACTGACCTAAGCTTTTCTCTAGCCCAGAGCCCACAATCCCACGTGGATGCTAGTGCATGAACCTTGAATTAGTGATTACTCTTCATTGGGCTCATGGCCTATTCAAACTTTCTTGCGATTAAACTGAAACTCAGGGGAAGAAATTCACTCTATACCTGCTCGGAACTTTGAACTAAGAGCAGAGACTGATTATAAGGACCCTGAATTTGAACTTTGAATTGGACCAGAGGTGGACCTTTAAAAAAACTCAGAGCTGAATGAGTTTTGTTTCTGTTTTAAAGAGACTTTGTATCTTACCGTATTTTGCTGATTAGTTTTGTGAATTAATCTTGCTTATTTCGTTGATTTTCCTGTTGCACTGAATCATTTTAAGCTAATGAAGTTTCTGCTTATGATTTCACTATATTTCCTAATTTATTTAAAGCTTTACTGTATCAAAACAATGCTGTTATATGTACCATCTATGAACATCTTATAGGAGCACGTCTTTTAAGTTTTATTCTGTCTTGGTAATTGTATAGAACCTTGGAGGTTTCCATGCCTTGAGATTTAAATTGTAATTTTATGAGAGATCTTTTAACTTTTACTTTTGATCCTAAAGAATTGTTGTCTTAAAGGAAAAGCTTTTATATATTTTATTATAAGAAAAATTATTGCCTTAAATCGGTAGAAGCATGAAAATTTCCTACCTGGGATTTTTTTTAAAACAGGAAGCCAAAGAGCTCCTGTATACTTTTATCAGAAGGATCTAGAATTCTTGAGAATAATTTAGAGCAGAAGGTTTTTTTAATATCAGATTTTGATATGGAAGCAGTAACAGAATTTGTTGAGAAATTCTTAGCCAAGATTTAAAAGTTGTAACAAGTATGTGATTTTTAAACATCATTGTTTATTTTTTTAAAATGTGTTATTAGAAATTATGGAACTCTATTTGAATATGCATTGTGAATCTGCTATTTTGTAAAACCCATTTACACCCACAGAAAGTGAATCTCATTTTTGGGTAAAAAACCCTTCACTAGTTCTAAGCTATATATATATATATATATATATATATATATATATGTATTTTTTTTTATTTTTAAAACATTATTTTTTTAATTAGAGCAATTGATTTTTCCTGTTTCTCATCTTGTACTGGAAGTACATATATAATCATTATTTATCCTCTTTTTTGATTTTACAGTGATAGAAGCTTAATGCAAATACATGAAGAGCCTAAGACTATGGGACTGTGATTTAATGCCTCTCTGTCTGATTCCAGGAAAAGTGCCAAGCCACATGGTCACAAAGACTTGACTAAGAATCTGCATGGATTGCAGAGGTCTATGCCAATACTTTAGGGCTTGAAATTGGGGTTTGAGTCCTGGAGTCCCAGTCTTTTCTAAAACTTTAAAGGGTCCCCTCAACTTAAATTCCTAGTGAAGCACCTAAGATTGGTTATTTATTTGGCTCACTTCCCTGAAAAGTTGATGGCAAATCAGATCAGAGAGAGATGTTTCCCTTATTTCTCTTATATATAGTGAGTCTCTATAAGTCCTGGCCATCAATGGGTAATAGCAAACTGCTTAAATCACTTTCATTGGGCCTTGATTCAAAGGCCTGTTATAAGGTTATTTTCCCTACATTTTTTGCACATTTTACATTTCATTCACAAGTTAATTTTTTTCTTCTTTTTTTCTTGAATTTTATTCTTTTTATTTTGCCAATTGATTTCATATAACCCCCGTGACTCAGCCACTCATCCTTAGCTGATCTGAGGTACCCTTTTCAAGGAAAGAAGGTGTGTTTAGAATTTTCCTCAGGGGGATGTTTATTAAGTTTTTTTTTAAAAAAATAGAAAATGTAAAAATATATGTATATTTAACTCTTTTAGGAGTAATTTCAGGGGGAAATGTATGATTCTTTGAAGGAAATGTATGTTTTATAATCTATAATGTTAAGTTTAAATTCTTTTGAGAATAATTTCAGGATAAGGATTTTGTCATCTCCCCAGAATCCAGACAATGGACCTGTTTGGTGAAGGCACCAAAAGATGCCTAAAGACCCTTCACTGGACCATGGAGACCAAAATTGAACTTTGGGTGCAGTTGATTTGAACTATGGGGAGTTGGAGTGAAATGTATTTGTTTTGAATGTACACTATTATGCCAATAGGGGACTGCCCCCAAATTGGTTTTTTGTCAATGCGGCTAGTTTTATCCATTTGTTCATCTATTTCTTTTATCCCCCAAATTCCTAAAATTTAGAAGTTGTCTATGTTTACATATCCAGCAAAGAAAAAGGGTCAACCTTTTTTTGCCGGATCTCAGGGGGAAATGTTTGTTTTGAATTCAGGGAAGTGCTATTTGGAAGTGTCTAGCAGACTCCCTATGGACACGTGGGGGCTTTGAGACTACATTACCCATGATTCCAATGGGTTTCCAGTCTTTGGGCGTGGGGATGTCAAAGGTCCCCATGCATGGGACAGCTTAAATTCAGAGGAGGGCCTAGAGAAAGTCTCTTGGTTTTCCTGAGTGGCTGGCTGGCGTACGAGAGGGACAAGATGGGCTCCAGCGGTAAATTTAAAAGATAGTCAGGCATGGTCATATATATTTTACCAACATGGCCATGGCTTTAATTAAACTACTAATTTCTCTTATTTTATCAGTCTTTATCATTTTTAATCTTAACAATGGTATAACCTCCACATACTTAGGGCATAGAATCTTCACATCCAGATGCAGAACACCGGATATAATAAATAAATCTTTCTGAGATCATAATGCAATAAAATTATAATTAATAATGGTCCATGGAAAGGTCTCAAAGGCAAAAGTTCAGTGGTGTCTCCCCAAAGTGGAATATTTAGGGTTTATTTTAACTGCTGGTGCTCACTCCATTTCCCCCAACACATTGAAGATATTCAGAAACTGAGCTCCCCCTCCACTAAGAAATAGTTGAGGGCAATTTTAGGAACAACAAGAGTTTGTAGATAGTGGATCCCTTGCTATGGGAAAATTGCTAAACCCCTTATAACATTGACACAAAAAAAAATTCGGTCACTGAACCACTTAGATTAGAGGCAGAACACCTGTTAGCTCTTTCTAAATTAAAACAGGCTCTTCTGTCTGCCCCTGCTCTAGGCATCCCAGATTATAAAAACAAAAACAAAACAAACAACATTCACTTTATATGTACACAAACATAGAGGGCTACCCCTTCAGGTGTTTTAACTCAAATATTAGGATCCATTCAACATCAAGTTGCTTATTATTCAGCCCAACTGGACCCAGTAGCTTCAGGAGCACCACCATGTCTTAAAGGCTTAGCTGCACAGGTTTGCTAATAACTAAATCTACTGATTTAGTATTGGGATGCCCATTAACAACAATGTGCCCCCATGAAGTTGAAACATTGTTGATAAGGCATAGAACACAGGCATTTTCTGATCAAAGACTCACAAGATACAAAGTAACCTTATTAGGCAATGAAAATATCACCTTACAACACTGTACAACATTTAACCCTGCCACCTTGCTGCCAGATTTACCAATTTCAGGAGAACCATTATAAAGTTGTGAATCTTTGGTGTCCATGGCTGAAAAGCCTCAAGATAATCTCCTGGATTCTTCTTTAGACAACCCAGATCTAGTCTATCTAGTCTAATTCAGTTATGGTTCTTCTTCCATGAGGGATGGCATATGCTACACTGGAGCTGTTGTAGTCACAGAATTTGCCACTCTGTGTTTGGCTTCTCTGCTCTTAAATATCTTGCTCAAGGTGCAGAATTCATAGCTTTAAAACATGGCTGTATAATTGCTAAAGACAAGAAAGCAACAATTTATACAGATTCCAGACACTTATGTGGAATATGTCACGTAATGGGTATGTTATGGCTCTGAAGGGTTTTTTTTTTAATCTCAGCTGGGAAAAGTATTCCAAATACAGAAATCATTAATGAAGTTCTTTCTGCTCCCCAACTACCTGAAGCCCTAGCTGTTTTTCATTGTTTTGCACATACAGGTGGAACTGACCCTGTCTCCAGAGGGAACTACCAGGCAGATACTGCCACAAAACTTGCTGCCGTAGGAGGGCCTGAATTTATTTTAACTTCGGCAACTATTAATGAATCAGATTTATCCCTTTCTTACAATGAAAAGGAAGTGCAAAAATGGAAACAAAAGTTTAAAGCAAAACAAATTAATGGAGTATGGGTGTCATCTGAAGAAAAAACCTTACTCCCTAGAATTTTTTATCACCAAATATGTCAATTCATTTATATAAATGGTCATTTTGGCACCCAGGGCATTGTAGACTCTATGAAAAGAGTATGGATAGCCCCTGGTATAATGTCATAGCCTCTAAAGTGTGTACAACCTGACCCACCTGTCAAGCATATAACCAACATGCCTTTGGTGGCAAAGCTTTTGATGGATGTCCTCTGGCTTAAACACCTTACACATCAACAAATGAATTTCATTACAATGCCAAAGGCCGGACATTATAAATTTTGTCTAGTCATATTAGAACAGCTGACCAAATGGTCAGAAGTTTTTCCTACCACCTGTGCCACAGATTTTTTGTTGCCAAGGTGTGTTGAGATCTATTTATCATCTCCTGATAATCTGATAAGGATGGCTTAGTTGATAAGAAAGTAAAGGGACATGGGAGATGATCTTGACTGTTAACTCATAGTTGCTTCTGCGAAGTGCCATTGAGTCACAAGTATATTATATATGAAAATTCAAACTCCCTTTCACCCAAAAAGCACAGAGAGACTTTTACAGCTTCACAGACATTGAAATTACTTTAGACAACACAAAGAAACCTCGGAAACTTCAAGGTGAAGATAAGAGTACAAGTTTGGATTGTAGATGTCTCATCATCAGTTAAGTCTGGGAATATTTTGCTGGGTCAGGAAGTCCCTGAATTTTTCAACCTTGATTGTCTCAAACTACTTTTTTTTAACCCTTAACTTCTGTGTATTGGCTCATAGGTGGAAGAGTGGTAAGGGTGGGCAATGGGGGTCAAGTGACTTGCCCAGGGTCACACAGCTGGGAAGTGTCTGAGGCTGGATTTGAACCTAGGACCTCCCATCTCTAGGTCTGACTCTCAATCCACTGAGCTACCCAGCTGCCCCCTCAAACTACTTTTGAAACCCAGCAGCTGCATTCCTGACCAAAGGGGATTCCTGCCCCCTCTTGACTGTTATTTTGCTAAGAGCTTAAACCTTTCTAATAAGAAAAGGTGTGGATCATAAAAGAGGTCAAAAGAGGAGTCTCAGATTTTTATCTGAGACCCTGTTTCTCTTATTGGCCTCCCACAAAGGTGCTCTCAAAAGAGATTATACCTTGCTTTGGCCTGACAGCATATATTGATTCAGACAGGGCAACTCATTTTACTGATTTGGTTTTGTCTCAAATTTATTCTTGTCTGAGAATCACTCCAAAATTTCATGTACCGTATCATCCCCAGAGCTCAGGCCAAGTTGAAAGAATGAATAGAGATCTTAAAAATATTATTGGAAAATTGTGCACTGAGACTCATTGAAAATGGCCTGAAGTTCTCCCTCTAGGTCTATTTTATCTTCAAAGCAGGCCCAGCAGATATCTCCACATCTAACCATTTGAGATGCTTTTTTGGACATGTCTATACAGGCTAAGCCTATTTTCCCCTGCATACACATCATTGCTGGGGGGTGTGAAAGGAATACTTCTATTGCTTCCTATATACAGGATTTACAAATAAATTTATGAGAACTTCAAAAATCTGGAGCTGTAGTATAAGCAGGACCTATACACTTTTTCATTCATGATCTAAATCCAGGAGATAAAGTATAAATAAAGAACTTCCAGTGCACAGGAGCAACTCAGTCTGCCTGGAAAGGTCTTTTTCGAGTACTGTTAACTACTCCAACAGCTATAAAAATTGGAGAAAAGAACTCTTGGATACATTGCTCACATGTAAAACAAATACCTTCCATGAAAACTGATTGACTATATTCTGTCACATACATTGGAGATAAAAATACATAGACAACTGGACATTCTTTTGACTGATACATTGAACTCCTGAATTTTTTTTTAATTTTTTAGAAAAGGCATTTGGTTAGTCATAGAATACCTTAATTCCTTGAAGATCCAATGCAAATATTACCTTCTCCCTGATACTTTTCCTAATTCTCCCAACTACTAGTTTCTTTCCTCTCTGAACTACTTATATTTATTTCCTCTTTATTCTGTTTATACTTATATATGGCCATGTCTTCTCTGATAGAATGTATGTTTCTTGAGAAAGAATTCCCATCTTTATATTTTTTGCTTTTATAGTAGGATATTTGATTTTTTCTTGTACTGGAAGTACATATAATATGTAATATAGTATATATATATGTGGAGAGCCATTGGAGAAATAGGGTCAAATTTAAGGCCTGTTATCTGGATTCCCTACGTGACCAATCCAGGTTGAGGCAGTCTTTGTGTTTGGTCCTGGTCACCTGAGCCCTGAAAAGCTCTGGTACCAGCAGGTAGGTTAATCCAAAAACAACCTGACCCCTCCAAGAGGCTATTAGGAGTCATTTAGAGAAATAGAGTCTGTAATAGATGTTTTATCTGGATCCCATTACAAAATCATCGGCAAGTAAAACTGTGTGTATGATTTTTCTGCACTGCATGTCAGATGCAGATAGAATGGGCTATCTAAGGTAAAAATCTGAGGCTCCTCTTTTGACTCATTTTTAGATCCCCACCTTTCTCAATATTCTTATTGGAAAACTTTGAGTCCTTAAGCAGACCAGCAGCTACTGAGTTAACAATTTCTCTCATTGATAATTAAGAAGCCTGAACCCTAAAAAATATATCACTTAGATAAGGCCTAGACAGACAATCTAGTCCAGACTATCTGACCAGGTGCAGACCTGTAAATCAAGGCAAAACACAATTAGTAAACATCTCCATGAAATATATTTCTGCTCCCAGAATTAACCCCTACTAATTGGTGGTTGGAATTTGGCCCTTGTCCTTGTACCTATATCTCTACCTTTTAGACTTTAATGGATTGTGTATGATTTGTAACCCCTTCACAGTTTTTGTGGCTCTTTCTTTGTGTTCTTTGTTTGAAACCAGTATAAAATAAAGTCCAAATCCCATAGCGTTAGATCAGCATGGGCTAACCACTAGTTTGGCTGTTCTCAGTTTCTTTTTCCTGTCTTAACAATCCGACACCACAAAACGCCACTCAGGACCCCTACCAAATAGGGAGCTGGCTCTCTCTCTATATTTTTTTTAATTTTTGAAATAGAATAACTTTAAATATACATTAGCCATACTATTGCATTAATAGTGCATACCCAAAAACTTTAGACTATGGAAACGTGCCAGAAAAGAAAAAAACAAAACAAAACAAAACACCTGATTCTTAAATATTATGAGACTTTGACTAATGATTGTTTCTGAGTCCAGGAGCAGGAATCATAAAAGAGCCATTGCATAGTTCCAAGAGGTACAAGGTTGAGACCATCCAATCCTAGGTGGGATTGATGAAATTTTGTGCCGAGACAGAGGACTTGTTTTGAGGTTCAAAGAGAAAAATGTTTGACAAATGTTAGAATAGGATTTCCCTGTGCCATATTCAGAGAAGTACCTTAGTTTGGCTGCTATTTTGGCTTATCTATCCCTAAAATCAGAAAAGGAAAAAATCAGACAAGGGAATATAACATACTGCCCTTTTACTTTAAAATCTAGTCCTTTTTCTTTTCTTTTTATTTCTTTTATAGTTGGGAAATTTTCTGTAGTCCTGGCTACAATGGGTAAGTAAATAATTTAATATACAAAGTCTTTGATGTTTTGACATTTTTTCTTTTCTAAAATTTAATTTTAATTTTAATTTTATTTGGCTTGTTTTTATGTATAAGTTATCCTGAGTTGATCTGGGTGTTGGCCAATACCTGCCTCAGGGGGATTGTATGTATAAAAATTATAATTGTATAATTATTATGTAGTATTTGTTAGATTTAAATTAATATCTCCAAGTTCTTATTTTCCATAGAGTATAATTTTCATAAAAAATCTAAGGTTTAGGATTGTATTAATTGTAATAGTAATTGTAATTATTTGTAATTTGGAGATTCTTTTTGTAAAATCCAAGATTGAAAATTTTTTGAGAAATTTCGGGAAAAAAAAGCTTACTAACTCCTCAAATTAAGGAAAATGAACTGTTTTAAGAAGTCACCATGAAGAAACCTACCCTGTATCAGAAGATCTTGAATGAAATGTGAGAAGTATTGATCAAACTGAAGGGGGTTGAATGCATTTAATGAATGTAAACTTCTATGCCAAAGAGAATGAGCCCCTAATTGGTTTTTTGTTAATGTGCCTATCTACCATTGGTTTTTGCTTTCCTTCTCTCTTTTCTCCATATTATTATAGCTTTCTATTAGAAAGTGTAATATTATAGGCACCTTTAACTAGAAGATTTTTAGAGGTATAAGATAGTTATGTTTAAATGATTCATTGGGGACTCTAGACTCCCAAGGAATCACAGGGGGATTGTAAAGGGAATTCTTAATCCCTTTCTCTAATTTAACTGGGGACATGGAGGTCCTTTTACCATAGAGATGTGTAAATATATATCAGCCCATAGTTAAAAGAAGTAGAAACAAGAGAGACAGGAAGTGAGGTAAGAAGGGGTTATAAAAGGTCAGCACAAGGACTGAAAGGGGCTTTTTGACCTTTTTTGGATTGGTCTGCGGTAGTTGGTGATTGGAGGCTAGTTGCTGGTGGTGTGGGTTTGTGATTAGTTGGTGATTGGGAATTTTATTTATATATATATATATGTGTATACACACACATATATATATATACATATATTGTTATATTAAAAGGAGGTCACTACTATCTACTTGATGTATTTGAAGATGAAGTACAGAGAGATGATAAGATGGCACTTCTCCTTTATAACAGTTACCCAGGCAGGATCCTTTAGGTCAAAGTGTTTTATCCCTTCAGGACCCACCTGGGGTTAAAGGATATTAATTATATCTTCAGCTCTTCAGCTGAGGTAACGTTGGTAATCTGACTGAGTGACTCCCTTCCCAAATAAGCTTTGGAAACCAATTCAGGAAGATACTTTTAACTTTAAATATATTTGGTAAGAAGGATAATGGTGTGAGATAGAGGTAAAAGGAGACCCTACTTTAAATTGATACTAATGAATCTCTAACTGCAGGCAAATGAAGGAATCAAGATGATAGCTTCTCTCTGGTACAGTCTGGCCAGGGCTAAACCAGAGTAGGCAAACTGCTGTGAATTCTTCAGCTTCTTCTTCAGTAGATCTTAAACCTTATCAGTTGAGATATCTGCCCTTTCCACCCTCTTCATCTCCTGCCCACTTCCTGGATCTCTCCAGGGCCCTAGGAAGCCTAGATAACTAAGATGATGAACTTCCTAATATCTAGGGGCAGTAGAAACAGAGATGGTGGTCAAACACAAGTTGATAACGATACAGGAAACACAGGAGGAGCTTGCAAGGTTGAGTTTGCAAGTCTCTATCTCCAAAGACCAGGATCCACACTGATCTCTAGCCTCAGGGACAGGTCAAAAAACCCCAGAACCTCTGTCAGGGTTCTCAACTGCTCTCTCCTGAGTCTGCATGCCTCTCTGGGAACATTCTATCCAACTGATCTATCTGTCAATCACTGAGTGGACTTCAAGCTCCCAGAGATTCAATATAACAATATAACAATGTAACTATATATATATATATATATATATATTCTGCCTGGTGAGGTAACCTGGAGGGTGATCAACGGGATTTTCTCTGACAGCAGTTATACGCAGTTATGGGGAGTTATAGGGTAGCTAGTTAGGCAATTTCTTTCTCTACCTCTTTCTTATATTTCCCTCTTTTTACTATCTCCTCATTAAAACTAAAATTGTTAAAAGCTGCTCTCTTATTTTCATCGAAACTGCTAATTTAAACCTTTCAATACAACTTACTAACCTGTTCCTCAAAAACAGGAAGGAGAAATTATGCCTACAATTATTTTACATTGACATTCGGAGACTAAAACAATTGGCAGATTGATTAAATTTTGATCCCATATAAAGATATATTGCAACCAAAGCTAAATAGTAAGCAGGAATTTTTTAAGAAGGCATATATGTGAAGAAGGAAATTTTAAATAAACAAAAGGCAATTAGAATAGATGGAAATAATTCTTAGGAAAATTCAAGGTTTTTTTCTTTTCAAAATGTACAAAAATTTTTTGCTCAGAAGTTTATAAATTTGTTTGGCAGTATATCGAGACACTGCAACCTTTAAATACAATCACTGAGTAAAAATATGAGCTTTCCTGGAGACCTGGAGGGAAAAAAAAAAAAGGCTTTTTTTAATAGAAGTTAAAACTGCTCTAGAACTCTGGCCCAAGCAAAATAATCTGTGAAACTACAAGTGCTAATTCGATATAATTCTCTCAACTAGAGTTTATACTAATGCCACATGGGCACTATTAGTGAAACTATAGATCCCAAACTATAAATTCAGATATAACCATGCTACTTTTATAGATACAACAGTTAATATGTTGGAGTTAGTTAAACTAAATTAGTAATTATACATTAAGCCATTAAGCAATGATGAAAGAAACAATACCTTCTTTTGATGATTTATGGACAATGGTAATTGGATTAACTACTTAGATATTAATATGAATATATCAGAAATAAAAGATTATTGGTTAAGATATTTAGGATAAATTTTATGGGAGAAAATCTAGGATGTATCTTTCAATATTAACATGTCAGTTTTTCATGTAAATGCTCTTGTGTAGATCATAACACCTTCATGTTATAAATTAATGATTACCTTATGTAAAGCTAATTTTACTAGTCTATATGAGAATTGGAAAAGTAGAAGGAAAAGTTTAAGGAAAACTTTTTAGTATTTCTCAAAAGAAATTGTTTGCTACCCTGCTAAGTGAGAATTGTCAGAAAACAAATTTGATAACTTACTCACTGATGAATTGTTTGAGCAAAAACTCGGAGACTGAAGCATTCCCCTCCCTACTTCCACTTTTTCCATGCCCAGCTATCCCTCTCACAGCCTCACTAGCTAAGGAGATAACACTAGCAGAAGAATCTCCTTACCACAAATCAATCTCATTATTTATTGGGAAAGAATTCCATTATTGACCTTTATGTATGGGAATTCACATGTTTTGAAAACAGAATCCCTATTATTTTAAACACATGACTCTATACTATTGAAGATTTTTTTTAAAAAAAGCAAACATGTCTCATCCCTCCCTGCTCCTGCCACAATGGAGGGGCAAGCTAGGAAACTGAATATTCTCAGAGAGCACTGAACACAATGTAATACATAGGATTATACTAACTTTAAACAGAATTTTAGATAAAATATGACAGTCTGGGAATTATGCAAGCTGCTTGCCAATTCTGTCTCTCCTCTGCTGATTTGCAGGATTAGGCATGGTGAGCTAATTTGCCCTGGAGTTGTCTTTAACACAGCCTCAGAGGCTTAAAAGGGCCTTGCCAGATAGACTTATGGATCTCACTGTGGGCTGGTTCCTGGTTCTGGTATTCAAGGGGTGGATCTCTGGTGTTTTTTTGCCAGGGCAGCCTCCATCCCAGGATTCTGAAGTTAGTCTATGCTCAATATTGGAGCCTAATGTGGTTGGTATGTGTGTGTAGGTTTGGCTGGCACTCTTCTGTGCGCAATTTTACTTCTGGTTCCCCCTTATCCCATGAAAATCGATTCTCTGCCTACCTTCCAAGTTGTGTTCAATGGGAGAGCCCCCAACTTCATCTTGCTATTGGATTTGGACTCTTTTCTTTTTGATAGTATTTTTGAAGTACTTTTTAAAGATTGATATGGAAGGATAGTTAGAGAAGTTTCAGCTTTTGCTGCTACTAAGCCACTATCTTGACTCCTCCCCTAGTATTACCTTTGAGATTATACTTGGTCTACTTATCCATAAGTAATTGCTTTTTTTTTTAATTATTAAAATCTAAATTTATTTTTCTATTTCTTTTGGAATTGCATCCATATTGTATTTGTGTGCCTTATCAAATATTCTCTACTTTCTGCAGTATTCTGAAAGAAATTTCTCTTTTTGTCTTTTCTTTCTGAATTCAGTGGATAATATATGAGAATATTTTCATTCAAAACTCCTGTTTCACATAGATGTTTTTACACTCTAATTTGTTAAATGTATTTATTATTTCAACTAATTTTTAGTTCACATTTTAGGGTTCTCTGAATTTGCAATCATATGATAAAAATGAAAGATTTTTGCCCCTGTTTATCTCCTCAATTCCTTTTTGTTGGTTTATTGCTACATCTAGCATTTTAAGCCCTGTTTAGTATTGGTGATAGAAAATATCCCTTCTTTACCTATTGAACAGTCCCTTAATTTTATTCCATTCCATAAAATATTTTCTATGGACTTTAGTCAGATATCATATTATGGGAAAACCTAGAAATGGTTTTTCATTGTTGTTTTATTTAGGAAGAAAGTACTGAGACTTTTCAGTATCTATTAACATGATGATATGGCTTTGATTTTTGTTATTACTAGACTATTTTGTTTATAGATTTTTTTTACATTGAATCAATTTTGAATTTCTGTTTCATATCCAACCTTTTGAACATTTTATAACATGTTGCTTGAAATTTTAGCATTAATTTTTGTTTACATTCTTTGACTTTCTGATTTGCCTAACTTTTCTTTTTAATCACAGAACAAGTTTAGAAGTATTCTTTCTTTCCCAATTTTTGCAAACAGTTTATATAATATTAGATCAAGGTATCAAGAATATAGATTATTATTTATTAATATCACTTGAAACTGGTTTTATGTGATTAGAAAATTGTCTAACCCCAAAACTTACTTTAGAGGTCAGACTAAACTCAGACATTTCAGGAAAAATAGATGGGCTATAAGGAATGCTCATCTCCCACCCAGTACTTGTTTTGGATACCCTCAAGTATTGTATCCACCAAAAATTTTTTATCTAGTTTCCTAAAATAGAGTGACTTATCTGTTTGTATGCATCTCAAACCACCCTTCCTTTAGAAATTACCTAATACCTTTTTGAGGCCAATCAGGCAAATGTCCATATGCCCTTGTCAGAGCTCTACAAAGAATTGTGAAGGAAGCCATCCTTCATTCTGGGTCTCTTATTCAAGTGACCTAATAAAATTTTTTCTAAAATTATTTCAGATTTTTTGTTTTGTTCTTGTGGTGTTACCTGATTGCCACGCATGAGCAGGATGCAACAAACATGGAAATAAGTTTTAAAATGGTGATAACCTGGTGAGCCTTCTTGGATTTAGATCATAACACAGTTAAGCCCCAAAAAGACTTGGATGGGGGGGGGGGGGCAGCTGGGTAGCTCAGTGGAGTGAGAGTCAGGCCTAGAGACAGGAGGTCCTAGGTTCAAAGCCGGCCTCAGCCACTTCCCAGCTGTGTGACCCTGGGCAAGTCACTTGACCCCCATTGCCCACCCTTACCAATCTTCCACCTATGAGACAATACACCGAAGTACAAGGGTTTAAAAAAAAAAAAAAAGAAAAAAAAAAAAGACTTGGATGGGGTTAGAATTATTCCAGGTTGTCACAATCAGTCAACATGTCATCTTGAATTCACTCAACCACCTGATAAAACAGCTGCTGAAAAAAAGGTCCTTTAGGTAGAGTTTTCTTTTTTCTTTTTCTTTCTGTTGTTTTCAACAATAAGAAGACACTTCATCTTTGTCTAACCATAGATTCCTTTAACTTAGAATTGTGAACTTGGAAATAACACAGAACTACAAAGTATTCAGAAAAAACAAGTCTTTAATCAGGAAAGAGAGAGGTCCAATAATCAGCCAGCCACTATCACAGAGTCAAGCATCATAAACTACACAGAGGAAACACCCTGAGCTCTGGGGATGTATCCCTGGTATCCCTGGGAGAATGCACCGTGCTAGATGATTCTCCAAAGAACAATAGAACTTGGGAAAGTTATATACCATTTGAGGAACTAAGGACAGAGAAGTATTATTGATTGACATTACCATAGCTACAAGGAAATCAGAAGTACAAGA
Organism: Gracilinanus agilis; assembly: GCF_016433145.1. Taxonomy (NCBI): domain Eukaryota; kingdom Metazoa; phylum Chordata; class Mammalia; order Didelphimorphia; family Didelphidae; genus Gracilinanus; species Gracilinanus agilis. The sequence goes on along the minus strand of NC_058130.1, from coordinate 292,258,569 downwards.
CAGGATTATCAGGGAGAGGCTGATGCTTTACAATGGATACAAAAGGGAAGGGTCAGCCAAGGGCAGGGCTACCTGGGAGAGGGCTTTGATACAATGGGAGAAACTACTAAGACTAAAGAGTGCTTAACATTTGATTTAGATCTACCTAAAAGTCTATTGTTCTGTCTAAAATGGGCAAGTCTGGGACTTCTCTTGGGGTAAGTTTTCAGGGGACTGGGGCAGACTTGAGATCTCCAGATTTTGAGTTGATGGAATGAATATGCTGCAAGTGTTTTAAATACCTTGTGGTAGGTGTCAACCTAAAAAAAAATAACACAGAACCATCAAAGTAGTCACAAAAGAAGACAAAGGAGAAAATGCTCCACACATAACCACCCAGCTCCCAATCAAAGAACTTGGGCTATATTTATACCTTAGGAAATATATGAAAAGAACAAATTGACTGGCTACAGGGAGGCTTGGGATAGAGGTTGTAGCCTGAGGCTACCCTACCTGTTATAGGACTAAATACAATAAGAAAAACTAGGAAAACAAAGCTACTTCAGATTTGACAGCATCCACCACTCCTACCCAGGACACTCAATGAATGCCTTATGGCATTGTTACATGTTCAGTCAGAGAGTTTTTTGAAGGCACTTCCCAGGGGAGAAGGGAAAATTTGGGATTTCATAAAACAAGGTTGTTATGAGTTTGTTTTTGTTCTGGTTTTGTTTGTGTTTTTTTTTAACCTTTCTTCCCCAAAAATGGGTTTGTAAAGATGGGATTGACTCTCCCCTTGCCTACTTTTAAATTTAATCAACCAAAAGCGTAGATACCCATATTTAATCTAAGTAGGGGAGGTCCACAAGCTACTCATTAAATTGGATGACAACTCCAGAAGTGACTGATGTTCTCCCCCTCACCCCCCAGTGCTAAGCAAATTTAAAGACTGCAATTGGTCCCTGTAAGGTGGAGGAAGGGAAAGGAAGAGGTGTAAAAAAAAGGATTATAAAAGATGATGAACTTACTGTGCAAGGGGGATTCTTCCTGAATTTTCAGTTTGGAGGATCTGGAACTGGGACTGAGGCTTAGAGCTATGATTTGGACCTGGGACTCTGAATGTTGGACTGCTTCTGGTAAGACTGCTCCTGGATCTTCTCCTTTGAAGCTTCAACCAGCATGAGTGAGAAGCTGACCCCCTTTTCCTGGCTTCTAGAGAAATTAATTCTGGAGAGGCCTCCCCTTCTTGGAGGAGGCTACATGGATGCAAGCCTTATTTAATTTACCACTGGGCCCTCTGGTTGGGGTTTAATATGAACCCTGCCAGAGATGAACGGGCACTGGAGCAAATATTTAGTGTAGTAGGGTAGACATCTCCTCTATCCTCCTTTTCATTTCTCTACTTTCACTGTCTCCATTTTTTGGTAAATAAAAGCTACTAAAAGTCATTTTTGACTTGTGCTATATTAATTTTAAAATTGCAGACCACAGTAACATCTTAGAATTCTAATATATTTAGTCCAAACATAAAATTTAATTCCTTACAGATTTAAGTAAGCTAGATTCTAAAAATTGCTCGGAAGAACCAAAGGCATATTCCTTTCTAGTATGTTCTTAAACTACAATATTTGCTGCTCTTTAGGGAGGAATAAAGGCCACTATGGCAAAATGCCACCTTTGTCAGAAGCAGATAGCTGTTTACATTCAAAGCACATAATAAGTGTAAAGTGGAGTACAAAACAGTGTGAGTTCTATTATAGCTGATTAGCCCATTGTACAGTATTACAACTAACATCTTTCCTGGGCTAAAAATAGTGTGAAATCATGGAGTTGAACAGCATGATGTGTCAGTACTATACTCTTTTAAAAGACAGCCAACAAAAGATGCCTGTTACTCACCAGAAAAATAAAAGAACCACTTGTTTATTTCAATATCTAAAACCTGATTTGGGGGCTATTGAAACCTTTCACAAAAGGAGGTAGAGAGGTCATCCACTGTTTCTACAAAGCAGATGTGTCCTTTATTTGAGCTGTTTTCAAGGGGTCACATTCTTTATGTGAAGTTCATGAAAGTTAATGCTTGCTGTGAAGCCCCGAGTGTTGGTAGTTTCTAATCATATTAACTAAGTAAATAGCACATATTTCTGGGTATTTGCCATAATTTTCATAAGACAGACAGGGAGAGAGAGAAAGAGAGAGAGAGAGAGAAAGAGAGACAGAGAGAGAGACAGAGAGAGAGAAAGAGAAAGAGAGAGAGAGATGGATGGATAAGTGATAGACTTTCCTGAACCCCCAACTGTTAATGCTTTACCTCCAAAATGATTATATTTAACTATTTCATACATATTTGTCTATATTTACACTATGCATATTTTTCATGTATATACATGAAGTATACATTAGAACAAAGACTCTTTCTCTGAAAAACTGAGGGGATTAGGAACAGCAATTGTGGGAATTGAGTGAACTACACCATTTCCACCTTGTGACCCAATTCTAGAACTAGTTTAATTCACTTTCTATTCAAGTATGGGCCTAATCCAAATTCTATTTTGTGAAAAAAGTTTGTTTCAGTTTTAAGAATTGGGAGAAAACCTTTATGAATTGTTTGAACCTAGCCCTTTGTGGCTGTGAAAACAGACCATCTCTAAATGGAGCAGGACACAGATATCCATAAGTTTCAGGAGACAAATGAAGGCTCCTCCAAAACCAGACTGGCCAAAGAAGACCATCCCTGATGGCCAATCAATAAAAGAATAAAGATGACTTACATGTTCCACTTCCTGTGATCTGTATCTCTCCTGATAAACAACTTTTTCAAAGCCAGGCTTTTTCCCCAGTCACCTGTCCTTTCCAGTCACAATATCAATATCAAGCCTCTCCTCACTCCCGAAAGTTACCCATTCTTGAAGGCATGTGTCACCCTTAAGCCCTCACCAAAATCACAGAAGTCACCACCTCCAGCCACACCCCAAGTCACCTGTAAGTAACATGTCTTCCACCCCCTCCTTGTCTGTCAAATATTCAACTCTCCTATAAAACCAATAAAAATCCTATTTTTTGTCCCTTTAGGCAAGCAGACATCCCACAGGGGAGATGCCTCCTGGCCATCAATCTCCCTAATAAACTTTCTTAACATTTTATTGGAGTGCCTTTGTATTTCTTTAGGTAGAAATGTCTTGCAAATCAGGACAACTCTCCCCATAACATAACTATTTTTTTTACTTCATTTAACATTTATTAATAATCATTTTTAACATGGTTACATGATTCATGCTCCTATTTTCCCCTTCACCCCCCGCACGCCCCCCACCCATGGCCGACGCACTTTTCCACTGGTTTTGTCATGTGTCCTTAATCAAGACCAATTTCCCAATTGTTGGTGGTTGCATTGGTGTGGTAGTTTCGAGTCCACACCCTCAATCATGTCCGCCCCGACCCATGTGTTCAAGCAGTTGCTTTTCTTATACGTTTCCTCTCCTGCAGTCCTTCCTCTGAATGTGGGTAGCATTCTTTACCATAAATCCCTCAGAATTGTCCTGGGTCATTGCATTGTTGCTGGTACAGAAGTCTATTACATTCAATTTTACCACAGTATATCAGTCTCTGTGTACAATGTTCTTTTGGCTCTGCTCCTTTCGCTCTGCATCAGATCCCGGAGGTCTCTCCAGTTCGCCTGGAACTCCTCCAGTTTATTATTCCTTTTACCACAATAGTATTCCATCACCCGCATATACCA
>NC_058130.1:292221492-292249859 GCF_016433145.1 Gracilinanus agilis | reverse complement strand
CTTCTTCTTCCCTCCCTTTTTGGCCTCCCCACTCCCCTGCTCCCTTTGGTTTATCCCTTCTGACTTTCTCAGTAGGGTTAGATGGAGTTTTTTATCCAGATGGATAATAAAGCTACTCTTCCTTCTCCGGGTTGATTATACTGAGAGTAAGGTTTGATTATTACCTCTTAATGCTCTCTTCCTCTCCTTCTTATGGTAGTATTTATCCCCTCCCCTTCCCATGCCCTCTTTGTGTGTAATAGAATATCTTATTTTTCTTATTTACTCGGATTTTTCTTGGTGTCCCCTATTCTTCCTCCCCTCTTTCCCACCCCCCATGTCATCTTAGACCATTTAGTATCCTGTCCTCTCCCTATGAATTATTCTTCTGGTTGCTATAATAGTGAATATTATAATAGTGTATAGAGTTCACTTCAGAGAATTATACATAGCATTTCTCCACCTAGTAATACAGATACTTAGATCTTATTTATGCCCTTAAAGAGTCAAGCTTAAAAGACTATGAGTTTTCTTTCTTTTCCCTCTGTTTCTTATTTACCTTTTCATCATCTTTCTCTTGATATCTGTGGTTGAGTGTCAAACTTTCCAATTAGTCCCGGTCTCTTTTGTGCAAAAACTTGGAATTCTTCAATTTTGTTGAATGCCCATACTTTCCCCTGAAAGTATATGGTTAGTTTCGCTGGGTAGTTGATCCGTGGTTGCAGGCCCAGCTCTCTTGCCTTTCTGAATATTGTATTCCAAGCCTTGCGTTCTTTTAGTGTTGAGGCTGCCAGATCCTGTGTGATCCTTATTGGTGCTCCTTGATATTTGAATTGTCTCTTTCTGGCTTCTTGTAAGATTTTTTCTTTGACTCAAAAGCTCTTCAATTTCGCTATTATATTTCTGGGTGTTGACTTTTCTGGGTCCAGTTTAGAGGGTGTTCTATGGATCCTTTCAATGTCTATATTGCCCTCTTGTTGTAGAACTTCAGGGCAATTTTGCTGAATAATTTCTTTGAGTATGGAGTCCATGTTTTTATTAATTTCTGCCTTTTCTGGAATACCAATGATTCTCAAGTTATCTCTTCTAGACCGGTTTTCTTGGTCTGTCACTCTCTCCTTGAGATATTTCATGTTTCCTTCTATTTTATCAGTCTTTTGACTTTGTTTTATTTGTTCTTGTTGTCTTGAGAGATCATTGGTTTCTAAATGTTCGATTCTAGCCTTTAAGGACTGGTTTTCGGCTTTAATGTTTTGGTTTTCCTTTTCAATCTGGTCATTTTTGGTCTTCAGTTGTCTTGTCTCACTTTCCAATTGCGAAATTCTGCCTTTTAAACTGTTATTTTCTTGCCAGATTTCTTCCATCTTCCTTAGCATTTCATTTTTAAACTCTTCCATAACTTGTGGCCAGCTTTCATTTTTTTGGGGAGGTCTGGATTTTTGTTTTCCCTCCTCTGTTGTCTGGATTTTCTCTGTGTAGAAGTTGTCCAGTGTTCCAGAGTGTCTCTTGATGGTCTTTTTCTTCTGGATTTCCTTATTGCTGGCCATTGTTAGCCCCGCCCCTTTTCCGCTTTGTCTTTGCACTCCGGGTCTGCCTGGGCCTTGCAAGCTTGGGGGGGTGGGGGGGGGCCTCCGGTCTCCTTGTCCTCTGGGTCAGGCCTCCTGGTAGTTCCCGGTCTGCCCCTCTTCCCGAGGTTCCTTCAGCAGTCTTTGGGGCTGCTTCCACAGCCGCGCTCCGGTCTGCACCGGGTCCTCACTGGAGGTCCAAGCCTGGGCTGGAGCTCGTTATTCAAGCCTAGGGCACTGCCTTTGCCTGCGCTGCTGCTCTTAGCGCCCTGCTTTCACCCCCGCAGAAGGTAGTGAAAGTCCGTGGGCTGGAGATCTTTATTTGCCCCTGAGGCGATGCCTTCAGAGCTTGGGAAAGGCTGAGGTTTAGGGGCCTTTGTCCTGGCCGGAGGCGGTGCCTTCACCCACGTGGGCGCTCAGGGAGAGTCCCAGCCACCTGGGGTCCCTTGTCTTGCAGCGCACAGGTACAGGCTCCGGGGCTGCCAGTGATTTTCTGGTTGCCCCAGTCCTGTTTACCCGCTTGTGCGGTGTGGGGGGTGGGGGAGGGGCTTCTTCCTCTCGTGTTTTAGTGTGAACTGTTTCACCCCTTTAAAGTGTGGAAGTGCCCCGATTCTGCGTACCTTCAATGCTGCGCCCTGTTGTGGGGTTCCTTCGTTCCTCTGGACTCGTTTTTATTTCCCCTTGAGGGGTTCTGTGTGGTTCGGTCAGGAGAGATCGAGCAGCTGCTCCTTACTCTGCCGCCATCTTAACCGGAAGTCCCCATAACATAACTATTGTTTAGATACCCTTAAGCAAGGACAGAGGTTATATTGACCAGAAATGCAATCATGTCCAAAGAAGTTTGTTCATAATTTATATTACAGGCCCCCTCTATGCTTTATTTGAAAACTGGCCCCATACTGTTCAGTTATTGTTTCAATGTTCCTTTGATTGTTACACATACATAGGGAAGAGTGAGACACCTCTTTTCTTGAATTTAGGGAATTGCACTTATTTACTCTACACTTCCCAACCTGAAAAACCCCTAATCTTTCATTAAATTAAAAATTATATTTACCAAATATTGTATTGTTTCCTTTTAATTAATTGGTATTAATCAATGATTTTTAATTTATAAAGAATCTGTCTCCTCCTGTATTCAAGGTCTAACTGTAAACTGAGGATGGGATTGGTCTTGATTTGTTGGGCAATTAGTATGCATTGCTTAATAATTCAATGTGCTCAAAGAATCAAGCTGTTGTCTCCTTAGTCATATCAAATTTTGCTTGTTACACTTCCAAATAGGAATTGTTTCATTCTTTTTACTTGTATTCATATTGGCTAGAACATAGACATGTTTAGTAAATGTTTTCTAATAAGAAAGCAAGAGAAAGAACAAGAGAAGGAAGAAGGAAGAAAAAAACGGAAGGAAGAAAAGGAGGAAAAGAGGAATGGAGTGAGGGAGAACTGAAGGTCTGGAACATGATTTCCCCTTTATTTCTGTTCTATTATTTCCCTTGATAGTTTGAATAATTTTAGAGACAAGTAGGTGGTCCAGTGAATAGAAGGTGGGCATGAAATCAAGAAGATTTGAATACAAATCCAGCATCATATCATACAATTCTGCGATCTTCAGCAAGTCACCTAAGCCTCAGTTACCTTAATTGTAAAAACAGGATTATAATAGCACCTACCTTATTGAGTTGATATAAAAATCAAATTAGATATTTGTAAATTGCTTAGTACAGTGTCTGACATGTGGTAGGTGCTAAATAAATTGCTCCATCCCTCATCTTTTCTTTTTCCACATGATTGGTAATATTGAGCTCTGTAAAGTATCCCTTTTATAGTTTGGTTGTCATAGTATTAAAATTGTAAATTAACTTTGGTAGAACAAGTCTCTGTTGATATATTAAAACATCTGAGCCAGGAATACTGAATTTTCCTCATGCTATTTAAATTTTTTTTTCATTAATGAGTTGGTTGGTTGTTGTCCTTTGTACTCAAAGAAGACCAAAAAAACATCACTGGTGATGTTATTTGACTCTTGCATAAATTGGATATAAGTGAGATTTTTGAATATAGTCATTGGGCTCTCTGTCTCTTCCAAAGTCTTCAAAGTCCAGTGGCAAGACAAAAGTCAAGATGAATAATGATGCTTTGGGGATGTAATGGATGCTTCTGATGTTTAACCAAGCTCCAAGCACTCCACAGCCCCTACTTCTACCAGTTTTGTGGCTGGAACAGGGGATCTTGACCTGCTTTCAATTTTGGAGGTTTACTTCATAATCTATAACCTTGCTGAATCTCTTGTCTCAATTATTTTATTTGCTTATTCTGTGGGATTTTCTAAGGAAAGCTTCATGTTATCAGAAAATAGGGATTGTTTTGCCTCTCTTTGCAAGTCATATTTGTTTAATTTCCTCTTACTATTTTGTTGCTATTGATAACACTACTAAAATTATATCAAATGATATTTTGGAGAGTGGATGTCTTTACTTTATTCTTGTATTTGTTAGGAAAGATCCTATGTATTTTCATTATATATAATTCATGTTTTTGACGTTATATACTTTTTTTAACTTTTGAAAACATTTTATCCTCCTTCCATACATTCTAGATCTCCTTTCTTTCAGGTATCTTTTTGAAAATTTTTATTTATGTATTTATTTAGTTTTAAATAATTTTCCATGTTTCCATGATTCATATTCTTTGTTTCCCCTTATCCATCCCCCCTCTCAGAGCAATTCCATTGTGTTGTATAAATTCTTGTCACTTGATACCTATTTTCATATTATTCACTTTTGTCTGATTTTTGTCATATGTTTTGCTTTTGCATTTCTACTCCCATAATTCTTTCTCTCAATGTGGATATCATTCTTTTAAAAAGTCTTTCAAGAGTGTCCTGACTTGTTGCATTGCTGCTAGTAGCAAAATCCATTACATTGGATTTTCCCACAATATTATACTTTCTTTGGACAATGTTCTTCTGGTTCTGCTCATTTCACTCTGCATCAGTTCATTGTGGTTCTCCCAATTCATATGGAAAGCCTCCGGATCATTAATCCTTATAGCACAATATTATTCCATCACCATCATATACCACAATTTGTTCAGCCATTCCCCAATCGAGGGACACCCCCTCATTTTCCAATTTTTTGTGACCACAAAGAGTATAACTATGAATATTTTTGTACACGTATTTTTCCCTATTATCTCTTTGGGGTACCAACTCAGCAGTGGTATTGCTGAATCAAAGGGTATGTAGTCTTTTAAAGCCCTTTTGGGCATAATTCCAAATTGCCTTCCAGAATGGCTGGATTAATTCACAACTCCACCAGCAATGCATTAGTGTCCCAATTTTGCCACATCCCCTCCAATATTTATTATTTTTCTTTACTTTCATATTGGCCAATCTGCTAGGTGTGAGGTGGTACCTCAGTGTTGTTTTGATTTATATTTCACTAATTAAGAGAGATTCAAAACACTTTCATGTGCTTATTGAGAGTTTTGACTTCTTTATCTGAAAATTGCCATTTGTCAATTGGGGAATGGCTTGATTCTTTTACAATAGACTTAACACCTTATAAATTTGAGAAATGAGACCTTTGTCTCATTGTCTGGGTTTATCAAACTCTATCTTGCTACTGTAATTTACTACAAGTCTATTCCATTGATCCACCCTTCTATCTGTAAGCCAGTACCATATAGTTTTGATGATCACTGCTCTATAGTATAGCTTGAGATCTGGTAATGTTAAGCCTCTATCCTTCACATTTTTTTTCAGTAGTTCCCTTGATATTTGTGATCTTTTATTGTGTCAAATGAACTTTGTAATAATTTTAAATAAATACTTTTTGTTATTTTGAGGAAATACCCTTCTATTCCTATAATTTCTAGTATTCTCAATAGGAATGGGTGTTGAATTTTGTCAAAGACTTTTTCTGCTTATATTGAAATAATGATGTGATTTCTGTTGGTTTGGTTGTTGATATGGTCAATTATATGGATGGTTTTCCTAATTATTAAACCATCCTTGCATTCCTGGTATAAATCCTACCTGGTCATAGTGAATAATATTTGTGAAAACTTATAGCCATTTGGCTAGTGTTTTATTTAATAGTTTGGCATTTATGTTCATTAGGAATATTGGTCTATAGTTCTCCTTCTCTGTTTTTGGTCTTCCTGACTTGGAAATCAGTACCATATTTCTATCACAAAAAGAATTTTATAAGATTTCTTCTTTGCCTATTCTTTCAAATAGTTTGTAGAGTATTGGGATTCATAGATCTTTAAATGTTTGATAGAATTCACTTGTAAATCCATCTGGCCCTGGTGATTTTTTCTTATGGAGTTCTTTCATGACCTGTTCAATTTTCTTTTTCTGATATGGGATTATTTAAGTATTCTATTTCCTCTTTTGTTAATCTAGGCAATTTATATTTTTGTAAATATTCATCCATTTCACCTAGATTGCCATATTTATTGCCATATAATTGAGAAAATAGTTCTTAATAATTACCTTAATTTCCTCTTTATTAGAGGTGAGATCACCCTTTTCATTCATAATACTGTTAATTTGATTCTCTTCTTTCTTTTTCTTAATTAGATTAACCAAAACTTTATCTTTTTTTTTTTTTTCAAAATACCCAGCTCCTGGTCTTATTTATTAGTTCAATAGTTCTTTTATTAGTTCAATAGTTCTTTTACTTTCAATTTTATTAATTTCTTCTTCTATTTTTTAGGATTCCCAATTTAGTTTTTGTTTGGGGATTTAAAAAATTTGTTTAAATTTATTTAGAACATCTTTTCATAGTTACATGTTTCATGATTTTTCCCGCCCCTATTGCCTACCCCCTTCCAGAGCTGACACACAATTCCACTGGGATATATATGTATCATTGTTTAAAGCCTATTTCATGTACTCATATTTCTAATAGAGTGATCTTTTAATATCAAAATTTAATCATAACAAAACCTAATCTCTCAATTAAAAGAGGCAAGATTTCTCTTGCATCTAGTATAAAATATAAATCTATATGTAAAGCAAGGATCATTTGGTTTTTATATTTGTATCCTTAATACTTATCTCAGTGCTTTTCATATAGTAAGCAACTGATAAATATTGGAAAAGGATTTAATTCATTCATTCAGTTAATAATCTCTCCATTTATTCATTCAAGCTCAACCCAATTGAGGACAACCAATCATTTCAGTCTTATTATACATTATTTCTCTTCTAGAAACCATTGATCTTGTTATGCTATATATAGCACTTCATCTTATGTATCACCATGACACTTCACTGAATGTATTCCCTCCTTATTTCTGTATCATATAATTTCTTTCTTCCATCAAGACAGCTAAAATAGCACATTTTACAAAAATCTTTCCCAATTGTTAATGCCCTCATTTATATTTATTCTAGACAATCTTTGTATGCACTTGTTTTCCCCTTCATTAAAATAAAAGCTCTTTATGAAAAAGGATTGATTCATTCCTTTATTTGTATTTCCAATACCCAGCATAGCACCTGGCACATAGAAGGACAATAAAAAAGGTTAGCTGACTATTTGATTTATAGTAACTGGGAAATTCAGAACAGTTCTGGGTTTGGAGGAAAGGATAATGTAATGGGTTTTGACATGTAGATTGCAACCAATCTATGTTTTTTATGTTGGATGAATCACTGTCACACTCAAAAGGAAAAGGAGTGGACTCACACACCAATTACAGCCCTCAAGGATATTGACAGTCAAGGACCATAGAATTAGTATGAGGGGATTTGCTAAAACCAAAAATTAGTTTGGGACCCAGGGAAGGCACTGAGCAAAAATAGAGTGCTATAAATACATAAGAAATTTTCCCATTAAAGCTTATTCAGGGTTCTGTGTCATTTGAAATTATTGTAAGCCCTAGAAGACTACATCTCCTAGGACTCTCTCTGCTATAACTTCCCATGACACCTCCCACTTCCTTTGTGGGAAGTGTCAGGGAAAGTATAAAAAGGAAAGTTTGGTGCCTTTTCTCTCTCTCCACCCTGGAAGCAGCTCTCTACCCTGAACCCTGATCTCTCTCTCGGCACCTTTTTCCCTTTCTTCCTACCTCCTAGTTTTCCCTAGACATTTCCCTTTTTTAATTAAAATAAAACCTAGCTATTCTAAACCCTAAAGTTGCTCTCTGATCATTCATTTGAAGGCTCTGGTCAATTTCCACCACCGGGACTGGGGACCGATACCTCTTCCTTTCCCTTCCTCTACCTTCCTCTCTCCTTTCTCCTGTCCATCTTACCTCTCTATCTTCCTCCCTTCACTTTCACCCCACACAGTTCCCTAAGATTAAGTTATAATCATCCTGATAAACCCACTCAAATGCTAAAACTAAAATAACTAAAATTTTCAGATCTAATTTGTTCCTTCAGGGGAAGTCTTCAAAGAGATTAAACTATACTAACTCTCACCTCTCTGACCTAAAGAAATCCCAATCCCTGCTCTACCTAAACCTGTACTAACCCCCCCCTCCCTTTAGATAGTATTAGAGGGAGAGGTCTATGGCAGTTTGACCAGGCCCAGGGAAAGGTTCTGGATCCAAAAGAAATCAGACCTGATCTTACAATCCTTTGGTCAGATGGTCAGGATCACAATGGAACACAGCTGACAACAGCAAGGCACCAGCAAGGAAACAGGTAGGATAGGGAATCAGGGTAGAATCAGCCACTAAGGAAAAGCCACCAACCTCTCCAGAAACCTCTAGAGAGACAGCTAAAACCTCAATTAATGACCTCCACTTTCACATTCTAGAATCTTTATCCCTCTGCAATTCTTCCCTGAAGACCAAACTCGCATGCTATAGTCCTCTCTTACTTGTAACAGGCTCCATGGTGTTTGAATTGTTTCTTTCTTGCTGCTTGAAATAATTTTTTTCCTTGGTTTGGTGGCTCTTGAATTTAGCTATTACATTCCTGGAATTTGTCATTTGAGGATTTCTTTCTGAAGGTGATCTGTGAATTCTTTCAATTTCAAATTATTTTCTTGTTTAAGGACATCTAGGCAGTTTTCTTTGGTAATTTCTTGTAATATTACATCCAAGGTTTTTTCTTCTTCATCATGGCTTTCAGGTAGTCCAATAATTCTCAGATTGTCTCTCCTAGATCTATTTTCTACGATATTTGTTTTTCAATAAGATATTTCATGTTTTCCTCTGTTTTTTCATTCCTTTGATTCTACTTTAATGTTTCTTCATTTCTCATGAAATCATTAGTTTTTAGGTGGTCAATTCTGATTTTTAAGGCCTGATTTTTCTCATTCAGTTTTTGGTTCTCCTTTTAATTGGCCTATTTCTTCTTGCATCACTTTCACTTCTTTCCACCATTTTTTCTCTGTGTCTCTTAATTGGGTTTTGAAGTCTTTTTTTGAGCTCTCCAAGAATGTGTCCAATCTATATTTTCTTTTGGACTTTGCATGCATTTCCTTTGCTTTCACTATCCCCTTCTGTGTCTGTAGGACTCTTTTTTTTCCATAAAAATTCTTCGGTTATTGTTTGTTTGCTCATTTCCCCCCATCTAATTATATGTAGACTGTTTTCTGGAAAGTTGGGATACTCTCTTAAACTTCAGTCCTTCTTGATGCTATTCTTAGCTTATTTTCAGGATTTTTACCAGTTTTAGTTGTTGGAGGAGGATGATATGGTCTGAGGTCCCCCTACCCCTGCTGATTCAATTGGCCCTTGAGATACTGGTAGTTTAAAGATTTTCTTCAGGCTTAGGCATGAGTTTTTTATCTCACTCTGAACCTGATCAGGTTAGGAGCTGATCAAATTCTAGCTCTAGGCTTAGGCTCAAGGTTTTGGTCTCCGTGTACTTGATCCAATAAGGCATACCCTTCATTGTCTTGTCCTGAAGTTCCACCCTTAGCTTTAGGCAAAAGGATCTGCCTCCAACCCCACCCCATGAACTGTGTCCTCACCCAAAACTGTGTACTATGTCCTTATCCCAAACCTAGACTAGGATTCCTTGCTTTGCTCTGGGCCCACATGGATCAGCCCACTTAAGCCCAAACTGCCCTGGGCCAGGGCTCTGGACTCCTCCACAGATTTGAAATTTCAAGGGCTGTGGGTTGGCTTGAACCAATGTTTGCCCAGGCAGGATCTTTAGATCTAAATGTTGGCTTGGGCTTAGGTTCTGACCCCATGACAGCATATGTGGGATGGAAGTGTGTGGCTTGCTTTTGACTGGCTCTTCCCTCCTTGCTGCTTCTGCTCTCCTCTTACCCAGTGCCCCAGATGTTCTTTGCTTACCTTTTGGGTTTTTCTTTTCTTGAGAGTTGTTTCACTCTGTCTCCTAGTTGGTTCTTTCACTCCTGTATTTGTTTTGTGGTGGTATTTTAATCATAGTTGGAGTGACACAAAGCTGTTCTAGTTTACTCCACCATCTTGGCTCTACCCCAATTTGTTGAATCTTTCTTTCATTTCTTTTTCCAATTTCTCTTTCAAGTTCTCTTTCAAAAATCTTTTTGAGCTTTTCCAGGATTTCTTCTTTGGGGCCAAACATCCTTTCACTTTTTCCTTTGAAGTATCATATATTTTTATTTTGGCATTTTTGTCCTCACTTCAGTTTGTAGTTTGATCTTCCCTGTCACCAAAGTAACTTTCTCTGGTTAGTGTTTTTTCTTTCTTTTGTTAATTTTTCAGTCTTTTTATGACCTTGCTTATATAATGAAGTTTAACTTGATTCCAGGCATTGAGAAGACATTGTCTTGAGCTTGTGGTATGGTCAACTTTGGAAGTTGGGGGAGGTATGGCTGTTTATGGATTCTGCAATGTAAACTTGAGAGAATGGGATGGCAGACTCACTATAGCAAAGCCTGCACCTGCCTTGTTGAGAAGCTGCCTAGCTGGATGAAACTGGATTCCACTCTTTTGGCTCTTGGTTCCTATGGATTCTAAATGCTTATTGGACTCTACTCTGCCCATTCGTTGGTTCCCTAGATTCAACATGTATTTCCTATCTTACCCCAATAAGATGAATCTTTATTTTCATTTTTCTACATTGTCTTGGTCTGGAACACTGTTTTTGTTGATGTTTATGGTTCAAACACTCCAGAGTTCATTTTGAGATACTTTGAACATTCTTTCCTTACTCTGCCATCTTACCTCTCAGATACTATAACTCCATTTGGAGTTTTAAATTTATTTTTAAGAAACTCATATTGAATGTCTACTTTGTCCCTCCTCTCATTCTATCCCAGCAAGTGAGGCATTTATCTCTATACTGAATTATAGGTATATTTGATTTGACTGAGAATTCTCTGAGACAAAAGTGTTCCCAACTTGCATAAATGGAGAAGGTATTTCTTCAAATGTAAAGAGACTACTAAAAGAAGTGAAGACTGAGTAAGACAGAAAGAAGGATAAACTTTTCAATACTGAATAGGAGATTTATTAGAAGACACAGAGATATCCCTTGATTTCCAGTATCTGAAGCCTTAGGAATTGCTTAGACCACAATTCCCCAGTGAAAGAAATCATTCTTTCCTTTATTGTTCTGGGATCTTATACTACCAAACTGAAGAATTCATTTCCCCTGGTGTACTTTCTTCTTAATTTAATATGTGTAACCATTCCCAAATTCTGTTTATTGTTTACTTTGATAAAGACTCTTCATCGTTGTCATTTGTGTAACCAGTATTTGGTGGAATGGAGCTAATCTAGCAAGAGCTAAGTGTTAATCTCTAATTTAGAGCAAGCTGGGGAAATGGCTTTTATTCCAAAGAGATTTGAAATGAAGAGAGACTTTCTAAGACACAAGATCAGATATTTATCCGTGTATCACATGGGCTAACTTTTATCTTTAAAATATCAACAAATATACTATATATCAACTTGAACAAAATCTCAAAACTTGACTACATACATATAGTAGAAGAATAAGGCCCACTTAAAATATTTAAAATATAATATTGGTGATTAAGAAGATTTATTATCCCAATCAGTCTAGGGTTCAAAGGCTAAATAATCAGAAAACCTATTTTTTATAAGACACTAAGATAAGAAAATAAAAACATGAAAAAACAATTGAAGGTAACCCAATCTTTGATTGATAATCTTTTTTGAAAAGCTAATGGAAAATGATCAATTCTTTTTTGATTGATAATCTTTTTTGAAAAGCTAATGGAAAATGATCAATTCTACTCATGTTAGACTCTAGTCTTATTTTATGTGAAAGCCACATTTAGATCACTGTTCATGGCTTGTTTACTACCAGAACCAGTGGTCTGGTTTCAAAAAGTAGAGATTCATTTGAATCAACAATTCCCTCAAGGGCAAATGTATAAAGGTATTTAACCTTAGTAAGAAATTAAAATATACCTTGATAAAGTTTGATTTACATTAACTAGTTTATTTGTATCATTTAAAAAAAAACTTACTTTTCTTCTTAGAATCAATGCTATGTATTGGTTCCAAAGCAGAAGAGCAATAAGGGCTAGGCAGCAGGGGATAAGTGACTTGCCCAGGGTCATAAAGCTAAAAAGTGTCTGAGGTCAGATTCAAACTGAAGACCTCCCATCCATAGGCCTGACTTTCAATCCACTGAGCCAACTAGCTGCCCCCATATGCAACATTCTTAACTTTTTATTATTGTTTAGTATTTTTAGTCATGTTTGACTCCTCATGAAACCACTTGTAGTTTTATTGGCAAAAATATTGGAGTAGTTTGCCATTTCTTTCTCTAGCTCGTTTTACAAATTTTACCAAAAAACTGAGCCAAACAAGGTTAAATGACTTGCCTAAGGTCAAACAGTCTGAAGCTGTATTGCAATTCTTGTTTTCTTGACTCCGGGCCCAACACTAATCACTGAATCATCTACCTGCCCTTTTTTCACTTTCCAGAGCTTTTAACATGCATGTGGTTTATAGGTTGATTCAATTTATTCCCAGAGATATAAGGTGACTCAGATATTCCCCAGATTCTGACTTTTATTCTGTCATGCAAAAGTTTAGAAAAGATCTTTTAACTTTTAACTATAGAGATAATTTGTTGTATAACTGCTTCTGCTCACTGCATTTTTATCTAATTTTCATTATAACAGGTAAGTATGCCATTGATTGACCTGATAAGAACAGCCAATTGCTTAAGTATGTCATTAATGTATTCAGATTAGAGAATATTGACAAGATGTATTCCATATTTTAATTATATGTGCTTTTCACTGTATCTTAAACTTCAGAAGTTTTCAACAAATTATTTTTTAATTAGATTGGACTTCTGATGTGTCCTAAAGCATAAAGGAAAGATTCAGGCTTAAAATTTGAAATTATGCAAAGGAGAGGACTCTTTCAATGCAGAGTAATCCATGACTATTCTCTTCTTCAGGAAATGTATACTGGTCAAAATGTTACACAAAAATACCATGGTAATATACTCCAAATGCAAATGCCTGGAAAAATAAATGCTACTCAAATGACTATAATTATATTTTCTGAAGATATGATGCTTCTCTTGGAACAATTGAGGACAAATTTATAATTCAGATAAAGATAATCTTAGAAAGTTTAGAAACAGTATAGGATTCTCACTTATTTTCAATTAATTTTAAAAAGTGAGTAAAACAATTAGAAGCTTTCTCCCCTCTATATGAATAATTCACTGCTACGATCCATTATTACAGCTTGTTACTTCAACACAATTCTTTCTAACCAGAGACGGATAAGTCTCAGAACTAAAAGATAAATTATATCAGGGCCCACAGCTATGTTAATAAATTGAAAAGAAAATTTGTTCTTCTAATTAGAGAGGTATGCTTTCCTAAATAGTCCAGCAATATGTTATCTTGTCACATTTGTACTTTCTTATTAGATAAAATTAAGAGTTCTTGTCCTCACATTTTGAGTTTTGCTAAGAGAAAACTCCTTAGTTGATTTGCTTCTATTTAAATTATTCAGGTAACTACTTTATGTTGCAAGTCATATCTGGGCAGGATTGATAAAGCTAAAGTTTTGAAGTACGTAGAAAATGAAAACACAATGTGTACAGGGGGCAGCTGGGTAGCTCAGTGGAGTGAGAGTCAGGCCTAGAGACAGGAGGTCCTAGTTTCAAACCCGGCCTCAGCCACTTCCCAGCTGTGTGACCCTGGGCAAGTCACTTGACCCCCATTGCCCACGCTTACTACTCTTCCACCTATCAGACAATACACCGAAGTACAAGGGTTAAAAACAAAACAAAACAACACAATGTGTACAATCTACCTTGGTCATGACTATTATTTAAGAGGTTACTCTGAGAACTTTAGACTGAGAATTTGAAGGTCACACCCATTCCCATCCCCATTCTCACAAAGCTTTTTTAGGTTACAAAGCATCCTTTTTATATTGCTTTTTCTTACTCTTTTGAAAATGAAATCCAAGGTAATTTTACTAAATAAGCAAAACAAGTTTAATTTTTAAGGGTTATTTTTTTTGCTGAGCAATAAGAATAATAATTTTATATGTACATATGTACAAATTATGTATCATATATCTGTTAAGTATAACACTGACTATCCTGGTTCCCATTGTCTAAAGGCCAAATATATTACATTTCATCTCTCCTCTAGGGTTCTCAAGTACCTTAACAAGAATTGGGTTTATCTGAACTCTCTGTCATTGCCTCAAGTCCCCATTAATTGTGTTCTCTCAGTTGAAGGGGATAGACCACTAACAGTTAGATTAACTTTGACAAAGGGATATTTATTTCAAAAAGTATAATAGCAAATATACAAATTTAGTCCCTCAACACATACACTAATTTAACTTATCCCATTCACATTCTGATTTAGTTCTTTTAGAGCAGAGACCCAGGTTCTAAATACAATTCTATTCCATCCTTGTATTCAGGTCTCAGGTACCCTGGATTCTTTAGGCTTCTCTACTAGAGGGGTTAGCTACAACTTCCTGACTGCAATCCTAGCTCTAACATCTTTACAGCTCAAACTCCCAGTCCAACACCAGCACCTAAAACTGAGGACAAATTAAATAAAATGGGAACAAACATCTTCAGGCCTATTTCTCAAAGTCTGAATAAAAGGGGTGGGAAGAAGTCATCTCTACTCCTTGTAGTTCACCCACAGCATGGTTGCCATGCACTGAACTATCCTCTGCAAAGGATCTCTCTGGATCCTGACTCCTCCTCACTGAAAGATCCCATCCACCCTGAAATGAGATAAGCCCCATCTCTGAAGGGGTGATTCTTTCATGGGCTGTTCTGTTTTAAGTCTTGTCTTCATTGTCTTTGGTTGTCTTATATTACCATTTCCTTTATAACTTGTTGCCAACCAGTCTAGTAGAGAAGCCTAAAGAATCTAGAGTACCTAAGATGTGAATACAGAATATATGTAGATTCATCTGGATAGAGTGGACAGGAAAGAGACCTCAGTCTTGTCAATTTTAAAGACAAAGTTTTTTTTGGCTACATATCCACATAGTAAGAACAAAACAGAATATTACATTAGTGTGCCATGTACAAATGTATCTGACCAATTTATGAGTAGGCTAGTGTGTCTGGCTGAGTTTTGAGCAGACTGGCACATCTAGCCAAGTTGTTGAGCAGGATGGTATGTCTGTGAGTTCCATAGCTCCATTATCTTACTAAACTTCTCTGATATCAAAACAACAAAGCCTGTATTAACAGGAAGACTCAGTTTATCAAAACATGCCTACTGTTCATCCTTTTTGGGGAGAATGGGGAGAATGGAGAGAATGGGAGAAGTTGTCCAATTATAGAGAGGGAAACCACAAACACAGGGTCTTTTGGATGGAGCCAGGTTTCCATGATTACAAAAAGATACAAAATGCATGACTGGAAAAAATCTAATAGGAAGTACAAGATTTAGTGACCTAATCCTGTAGTCCCTAAAAAAAAAGGGTAATTGAATGGAATCCTCAAGTTCAGTGTTTTCAATCAAAAGGACCTGCTTTTGTTATAATCTACTACTTCTGTTTCATATACCTATATTTTCAATTTGCATTTCCTCTTTTCCTCTAAGAGAAATCCAGAAAAAGTAAAGACAGAAGAATCTGAAAACAGCAGAGGCAGTTACAGCACAAAAACTGAACATAAATGAAATAATACTCCAATCAGATTTGTTATTTGTGCTTTGCTTTATTTCTGTTTATTATTCATTAATCCTAGATTATTCTTAGTCTTATCATCCAAAAAGGAAAAGATTAAAAAAAAGAATAAAACTTTAAAAAATCACAAAAATAAATATTACGTATATATATTTATTACCTGTATATTACACATTATTTTATTACATATGTTTAATATATATGCGCACATGAATGTGTATGTCATCTTTCCTCTTCTTCAATGCTGGCCATGTTGGAAAAGACTAGAAACAAAGGACAGGCATTAAATTCATAAGAAACTAATCATATGGCAAAAAGATTTGTACATGTAATTATAAAAATGTTCTAAAAACCAAAAATATAGCTCTGACAATCACACAAACACACACACACACACACACACACACACACACACACACACACATATATATATATGCATATATAAAGCAATCAGTGTCACTTAAGGAGAGGTGTAATATAAAGATTTCTTACCCAAGAATTCAGATTGATTTCTTCTTAACTTAGCCATGATCCACAGTGTTAGTGCAAATGGGTAGATAAAGCAATGGAGGTATAGAAACACTAATACATTCAGGAAAATACAAAAAAAAAACTCACAAAAGGCATAAAATGTTACAAAAGGCACCTCAAGTCAATAGAGTTCACTAATACAGCTTTTCCTCCAGGTAATATATCCTACAAGGGCAATTTGTTCAAGTAGAAGGATCAACCAAATACAGTGCAATAAAATAGTACAGATCCAACAAGAGGGAAGTCTTATCACAATCAATAGTAAAATACAATCAGTACAGGCAATTATTCATTATCAACAGAAGGTACTCATTTTACATGTCTACAATAAATCCATGAGTACCTCTCCCCAATTTTAATGACTGTTGTTGTAGTCAATAGAACTTGGAATGGTCAGTTATAAGCATGTTCAGTCAACCCGATATGTTTAAAATTCTTTATGTACACGCTATCACCTGAGTTTAAATCATAAAGCAAGAAGTCTACAGGGCCTGCCTAAACAGCAGCCCCAGAGATGTGAAGTTCTTCTAATTTCATATGTAATTGTCTGTTATATGTGGCAACAGTTGTATCCCCTCCTAACAATGATGTATAGGCAGGGTTAAATGGTTGTGCCTGAATAGGTGGATGTCCAAATAGCATCTCAAATGGTGATATATGAAAATCACCTCTGGGTTGACTTCTAAGATAAAATAGGGCCAGAGATAAAGTGTCAGCCATTTTAAATGAGTCTCCATGCACAATTTGCTAATCATAGTTTTAAGTTCTTTATCCTGAAACATGAATAAATTTGTGATAAATTAAAATGAGTTTCACTATACAAATCAATATGTGCTAGCAGGCCAAAATTAGGAATAATTTCTTTCAAAAGGACTTTAGAAACTAAAGCCTTTGTGGCCTGAGCAGTAGGAAATGCTTCAGGCTACCTGTTTAGCTGATCGACTATGACCAGACAAAATTTATACTGTCTAGTTTTTGGCATAGAGATAAAATCAATTTGTAAATGCTCAAACAGTATGTAAGTGAGAGGATGTCCACCAAAGGCTTTTCCACAAAAAGCATGCTGATTAAAGGCCTAGGAGGTAGGACAAGCTGTACATACTTTGGAGACAATTGTAGTTATTCCAGGTGCCATCCATACTCTTTTAACAGAGTCTACAATGCCTTTGGCACTGAAATGACCAAGTTTATGCACAGATTGGCAAATTTGTTGATAAAAACTTCTAGGGAACAAGGGTTTTCCTTCAGATGACACTCATACTCCATTTATCTGTTTTACTTTAAATTTTTGCTTCCATTTTCCTACTTCCTCGTCATTATAGGAAAGGGATAGATCCAAATCATCTGCAAATGTTAGTAGCAAAATTAATTCAGGTCATGCCAAGGCCACTAATTTGGTTGCAATATCTGCTTTATTATTTTCCCTGGAGACAGGGTCAGTGTCACCTGTCTGTGTGTGCTGAGCAGTGAACAATAGATATGGCTTCAGGGAGCTGAAGGGCAGAAAGAAGTTCAGAAATAAGGTCTGTATTGGCAATACATTTTCCAGCTGATGTTAAGAAACCTCTCTGAAACCATATCATGCTCACAGTGTGATATATGCCAAATACATAATGGGAGTCCGTGTAAATTGTGACCCTCTTAACCTTTGCAATGATACATGGATGCTTCAAAGCTGTGAGTTCTGCACCTTGTGTGCTTACATTTGAAGTTAAGGAAGCTGACCACAGAGGAGCACATTCAGTAACTATTGCAGCTCCTGTATAGTGCATTCTATCCCTCATAAACAAAGAACCATCTGTAAATAATATTAAATCCAAATTATCTAAAGTTGTGTCCAGTAAATCATCATGAGGTTTATCAGCAATGGGCACTAAAGATGTACAATCATGTAAAGGTTGTCTGGAAATTGGCAAATCAGAGAGCAAAATTGGAGGATTAAAAACTCCACATTGTTTTAAAATGATATGTTCATTATTCAATAGGGTTATCTCTTATCCTGTAATCCTTTGATCAGTAAATGCCTGTGTTTTGTGTCTTAATAACAATGCCTCGATCTCATGAAGACACATTGTGGTTAGAGGGCATCCTAATGCTAGATCAGCAGATTTGGTTACTAATAAAGCTGTGGCATCTACTCCTCTAAAGCATGGTGGTGCTCTTGAAGCTACTGGGTCCTGCTGGGCCAAATAATAGACTAACGGGCATTGAGCAGGTCCCAAAAGTTGCGTTAGAACCCCTGAAGCTACCCCCTCTGTTCATGGACATATAAAGTAAATAGTTTATCATAATTTGGGATGCCTAGAGCAAGGGCAGACAGAATAATCTGTTTTAAATTTGAAAGATCTGTCAGGTGTTCTCTTTACAATTTAAATGGTTCAGGAATCAAATTTTTGTGAGTGATACAAGGAACTTAGTGATTTTCCCATAGCAAGGGATCCACTGCCAACAAAATTTTATTGCTCCAAGAATTGCCCTCAATTGCTTTTTAGTGGTACAAGCACTTAATTTTTGGATACTTTCAATATGCTTAGGAAAAAAGAATGAAACCCAGCAGTTAAAATGAAACCTAAGTATTATACTTTTGGGAGACACTACTGAACGTTCTCTTTGGAGATAATGTGGCCTCACTGATATCTTGTCTCTAAAAGGAGATGCTTTCTATCGTACTCTTGGCATGCTGCAGCATTTTGTGAAGCCAGGAGCAAATCATCCATATATTGTATTAAACTGCTGTATTTAAATTTAATGGCATCCATATCAACAGTTAAGAATTGTGTAAACAAAACAGAGCTGTCCATGAACCCCTGGGGCAAATGGACCCAGATCCATTGGGAACCCTTCCAGGTGAAAGCAAAAATATGCTTGGAAAACTCATGTATAGTTATAGAAAAGAAAGTGGAGCACAAGTCTACTGCAGTAAAGTATGTAGCTGTGCTAAGAATAGAAAAAATAATAGTGTTTATGTTGGAATCCATGGGGTGTCTCTTTATAAAGTGTTTGTTCACAGTCCTAAAATTCTTGACAAATCAATAGAGATGTTTGCCATCACGCCCCATTTTGGATTTTTAACAGGTAGGATGGGCATATTGTATTTGGATTTTCATGGAATTATGATGCCTTGGTCAATTAGTGAATTTATTACCAGGGCAATTCCTTCAATGGCCTCTTTTGAGAGAGGGTACTGAGGAATGGAAGGAGATGGGTTAGATTTTGTTTTAATTTGTACAAGGACAGCCAATTTAAGTAGGCCAACATCAGAAATTGATGTGGCCCAGAGAGACTCAGGTATATCAGTTGGGATTTCAAAAGGGGGAAGACTCCTTCATCTCATGACTGTCTGAAAAAAGTATAGGGAGCAAAGTTAAGGATTCCTCTGGCAATTCCAGTGACATGGAGCCATCTGGAGAGCAAGTTATTGTGGCTCTAAGCTTGCATAAAAGATCTCTCCACAGCAAACTTATTGGGGAGCGAGGCATCAAGAGGAAAGATTACTCCATGGACAAGGGTCCTACAGACACCATCCTAGGGGAAAGCTTTGGAACCTTTAGGAGTTCATTTCTGCTCCAACCCCTTACCTTTACTCTTTGTGTGGCTCCCTGCTTCAAATGTATTTTTTGTAAACAATATATCCTTAGATTCTTGTTCTTAATCCACTCTGCTATTCACTTCTATTTTATGGGTGAGTTTATCCCAGACATTCACAGGTATGATTTTTCTTCTTTATCTTATTTTGCCTTTTGGATCTTGCTCTTTCTCTTTTCACTATGTCCCATATCACAAATGCTTTCCTTTTAATTACCCCTCTTATTTCCCACATTCTTCTATTACTCCCCTTCCCCTTCCCATCTCATTCCCCTCCTATTTCTCTATTGTTTAAGATAGAATTCTATAATCAAGTGAATATGGCTGTGATTACCTCTCTGAGATAAAACTGATGAAAGTACAGTTTAAGTACTGATTTTTACCATCCTCATCCCCTTTGTCCACTATAATGGTATTTTTCATGCCTCTTTAGATGAGATAAATTACCCGATTCTAATACTACCTTCCTTTTTCTCTCAGGGAAATCTTTTTTTACTCTGCTCTCTTTTTAGCATATCATGTCATCACAAATAGCTTACTCCCACACCCCCTGGCTATGTTTACTACTTCTTACTACTTTGATGATGATAAAAATTTTAAGGGATATAAATATCATCTTTCCATGTAGGAATATAAACAATTCAAACTTATTAAATGAATCCCCTAAATTTTCTCTTATTTACTTTTTATGCTTCACTTGAGTCTTGTATTTGTACATCAAATTTTCTGTTTAAGTATTGTCTTTTCATCAGAAATCTTCTATTTTATTAAATTACTATTCCTACCCCCAAAAAATACTACATTAAGTTCTTCTGGATATGTGATTGTTCATTGTAAACCCAGTTGCCCTGTCCACCTGAATATCATATCCAACGCCTTCTAATTATTTAATGTAGAGACTGCTAAATCTTGTATAATCTTGAGTATGGGTCCATGATATATGAATTGTCTTTTTCTGAATGCTTGCAGTATTTTCTCTTTGGCCTGAG
Source organism: Gracilinanus agilis (assembly GCF_016433145.1). NCBI lineage: Eukaryota > Metazoa > Chordata > Mammalia > Didelphimorphia > Didelphidae > Gracilinanus > Gracilinanus agilis. The sequence goes on along the minus strand of NC_058130.1, from coordinate 292,229,128 downwards.
TGCTCTTGAATTTGGCTAATATTCCTACAAATTATCTTTTGGGGATTTAGTTCAAAAGTGATTGGTGATTCTTCAATTTTGATTTTATCCTCTTATTCAATGATATCACAAATGTTTTAATTAATAATTGCTTGTAATATAATTTCAAGGCTTTTTTTATTTTTCCTTTTTTTAAAATTTTAAACATTTATTAATATTCATTTTTAACATGGTTACATGATTCATGCTCCTACTTTCCCCTTCACCCCCCGCATAGCCCCATAGCCAACACACATTTCCACTGGTTTTATCATGTGTCCTTGATCAAGATGTATTTCCAAATTGTTGTTAGTTGCATTGGTGTGGTAGTTTCGAGTCCACATCCTCAATCATTTCCACCCCAACCCATGCGTTCAAGCAGCTGTTTCTCTTATATGTTTCCTCTCCTGCAGTCCTTCCTCTGAATGTGGGTAGCGTTCTTTACCATAAATCCCTCAGAATTGTCCTGGGTTTTTGTATTGATTCTGGTACAGAGGTCCATTACATTCGATTTTACCATAGCATATCAGTCTCTGTGTACAATGTTCTTTTGGCCCTGCTCCTATCACTCTGCATCAGTTCCTAGAGGTCTTTCCAGTTCACATGGAACTTCTCCATTCCTTTTAGCACAATAGTATTCCATCACAAGCATATACCATAATTTGTTCAGCCATTCTCCAATTGAAGGACATACCCTCCTTTTCAAGTTTTTTGCCACCACAAAAAGAGCAGCTATAAATATTTTCGTACAAGTCTGTTTATCTATGATCTCTTTGGGGTACAAAGCCAACAATGGTATAGCTGGATCAAAGGGCAGGCATTCTTTTAAAGCCCTTTGAGCATAGTTCCAAATTGCCAGCCAGAATGGTTGGATCAGTTCACAGCTCCACCAGCAATGCATTAATGTCCCAATTTTGCCACATCCCCTCCAGCATTCATTACTCTCTTCTTCTTTCATTTTAGCCAATCTGCTAGGTGTGAGGTGATACCTCAGAGTTGTTTTGATTTGCATTTCTCTAATTATTAGAGATTTAGAGCACTTTCTCATGTGCTTATTGATACTTTTGATTTCTTTACCTGAAAATTGCCTATTCATGTCTCTTGCCCATTTATCAATTGGGGAATGGCTTGATTTTTTATACAATTGCTTTAACTCCTTGTATATTTGAGTAATTAGACCCCTGTCAGAGTTTTTGGTTATAAAGATTTTTCCCAATTTGTTGTTTCCCTTCTGATTTTGACTACATTCTTTTGTTTGTAGAGCTTTTTAGTTTAATATAATCAAAACCATTTAATTTACATTTTGTAATTTTCTCTAACTCTTGCTTGGTTTTATAATCTTTGCTTTCCCAGAGATCTGACAAGTATACTATTCTGTGTTCACTTAACTTATTTATAGTTTCCCTCTTTATATTCAAGTCATTCACCCATTCTGAATTTATCTTGGTGTAGGGTGTGAGATGTTGATCTAAACCTAATCTCTTCCATATTGCTTTCCAAATTTCCCAGCAGGTTTTGGCAAATAGTGGATTCATGTCCCAAAAGTTGGGCTCTTTGGGTTTATCATACACTGTCTTGCTGATGTCATTTACCCCAAGTCTATTCCACTGATCTTCCCTTCTATCTCTTAGCCAGTACCATATTGTTTTGATGACTGCTGCTTTATAGTATAGCTCAATATCTGGTACCTCTAGGCCCCCTTCCTTCACATTTTTTTCATTATTTCCCTTAATATTCTTGATCTTTTGTTATTCTGAATGAAATTTGTTATAGTTTTTCCTAATTCAGTAAAGAAGTTTTTTGGTAGTTTGATAGGTATGGCACTAAATAGGTAAATTAATTTAGGTAGAACGGTCATTTTTATCATGTTAGCTCGTCCTACCCATGAGTAATCAATGGCTTTCCAATTGATGAGATCCAATTTTATTTGTTTAGAAAGTGTTTTGTAGTTGTTTTCCTATAATTGATGTGTTTGTTTTGGTAGATAGATTCCCAAGTATTTTATATTGTCTAGGGTGATTTTAAATGGTGTTTCTCTTTCTACCTCTTGCTACTGTGATGTGTTGGAAATATATAGAAATGCTGATGATTTATGTGCATTTATTTTGTATCCTGCAACTTTGCTAAAGTTGTTGATTATTTCTACAAGCTTCTTAGTTGGTTCTCTAGGATTTTTTAAGTATACCATCATATCATCTGCAAAGAGTGATAGCTTAGTCTCCTCACTGCCTATTTTGATACCTTCGATTTCTTTTTCTTCTCTAATTGCTACTGCTAATGTTTCTAGTACTATGTTGAATAATAGAGGTGATAATGGGCATCCTTGTTTCACTCCTGATCTTATTGGGAAGGCTTCTAATTTATCCCCATTGCATATGATGCCTGTTGATGGTTTTAGGTATATACTATTTATTATTTTTAGGAAAAGTCCTTCAATTCCTATACTTTTCAGTGTTTTCAATAGGAATGGATGTTTTATTTTGTCAAAGGCTTTTTCAGCATCTATTGTGATAGTCATGTGGTTTTTGTTTGTTAGATTGTTGATATGGTCAATTATGTGGATGGTTTTCCTAATGTTGAACCATCCTTGCATTCCTGGTATAAATCTCACCTGATTGTGGTGGATGATCCTCTTGATCACTTGCTGGAGTCTCTTTGCTAGTATTCTATTTAAGATTTTTTTCATCTATGTTCATTAGGGAGATTGGTCTGTAGTTTTCTTTCTCTGTTTTTCATCTCCCTGGTTTTGAAATCAGTACCATATTTGTGTCATAAAAGGAATTTGGTAGGACTGCTTCTTTGCTTATTATATCAAATAATTTGTTTAGTATTGGGATGCATTGCTCTTTGAATGTCTGATAGAATTCATTTGTGAATCCATCAGGCCCTGGCGATTTTTTCTTGGGGAGTTCTTTGATGGCTTGTTCAATTGCTTTTTCTGATATGGGATTATTTAGGTATTCTATTTCTTCTGCTGTTAAACTAGGCAATTTATATTTTTGTAAATATTCATATCTCCGTTATTGTTATATTTATTGCCATATAATTGGGCAAAATAGTTTTTAATGATTGCCTTAATTTCATTAGAGGTGAGGTCTCCCTTTTCATCTTTGATACTGTCAATTTGGTTTTCTTCTGTCCTTTTTTTAAATTAGATTGACCAGTACTTTGTTTATTTTATCTGTTCTTTCAAAATACCAGCTTGTAGTCTTATTTATTAATTCAATAGTTCTTTTACTTTCAATTTTATTAATTTCTACCTTGATTTTTAGTATTTCTAATTTAGTTTTCATCTGGGGATTTTTAATTTGCTCGCTTTCTAGTTTTTTGAGTTGCGTGCCCAATTCATTAATCTCTGCCCTCCCTAATTTGTTAATATATGCACTCAAGGATATAAATTTCCCCCTGAGTACTACCTTGGCTGCATCCCACAGAGTTTGGAAGGATGCCTCATCATTGTCATTCTTTTCAATGAAATTGTTGATTGTTTCTATGATTTCTTCTTTGACAAGTTGGTTTTGGAGAATCATATTATTTAATTTCCAATTAGTTTTTGATTTTCCTGTCCAGGTGCCCTTACTAACTATTATTTTTATTGCATTATGATCTGATAAGGTTACATTTATTATTTCTGCTCTTTTGCATTTCTTTGCAATGTTTCTATGCCCTATTACATGGTCAATCTTTGTGAATGTACCATGTGCAGCTGAAAAGAAGGTGTATACCTTTTTGTCCCTATTTATTTTTCTCCACATATCAATTAAATTTAATTTTTCTAGTACTTCATTCACCTCTCTTACCTCTTTCTTATTTATTTTTTGGTTTGATTAATCTAGATGTGAAAGAGGAATATTTAGATCTCCCACTAGTATGGTTTTACTATCTATTTCCTTCTTGAGCTCTGCCAGTTTCTCCTTTATGAATTTGGATGCTATGCCACTTGGTGCATACATATTGAGCAGTGTTATTTCCTCATTGTTTATACTGCCTTTAATCAGGATGTAATGACCTTCCCTGTCTTTTTTAATCTTATCTATTTTTACTTTGGCTTTGTCAGAAATCATAATAGCCACTCCTGCCATCTTTTTCTCATTTGACGTCCAAAAGATTTTGCTCCAGCCCTTAACCTTAAACTTGTGTATGTCCACCTTCCTCATATGTGTTTCTTGTAGACAACATATGTTAGTATTTTGGTTTCTAACCCACTCTGCTATTTGCTTCTGTTTTATGAGCGAGTTCATCCCATTCACATTCAGAGTTATAATTATCAGTTGTGCATTTATTGACATTTTTGTATCTTCCCCCTAGTCCTACCTCTTCTTCTTTCACTATTTCCTTTTAAACCAGTGGTTTGCTTTAAGCCAGTAACCCTTATCCCCTCCCTTGATTAACTTCCCTTATTATTCCCCTCTTTTTATTTTTAAAGTCCAAATGAATTCCCTCCCCCTTCTTCTCCCCTCCCTTTTTGACCTCCCCACTCCCCTGCTCCCCTTGGTTTATCCCTTCTGACTTTCTCAGTAGGGTTAGATAGAGTTTTATATCCCAATGAATAATATAACTACTCTTCCCTCTCCAGGTTGATTACACTGGGAGTAAGGTTTAAATATTACCTCTTAATACTCTCTTCCTCTCTTTCTTATAATAGTGTTTGTCCCCTCCCCTTCTCATGCCCTCTTTGTGTGTAATAAATACCCTATTTTTCTTATTCACTCAAGTTTCTCTTGGTGTCCCCTACTACTCAGCCCTCTCCTTCCAACCCCCCTTATCTTCTTAGACCCTTTTAGTATTCCACCCTCTCCCTATGAATTATTCATAGGGAAGCTCTTCAAGAGGCAAATTTAAAAATTATGAGTTTTCTTTCTTTCCCCTCTGTTTCTTGTTTACCTTTTCATGTTTCTCTTGATTTTTGTGGTTGGATATCAAACTTTCCATTTAGTCCTGGTCTTTTCTGTGCAAGTACTTGGAAATCTTTAATTTTGTTGAATGCCCATACTTTCCCCTGGAAGTATATAGTCAGTTTTGATGGGTAAGTGATCCGTGGTTGAAGGCACAATTCTCTTGCTTTTCTGAATATCATATTCGAAGCCTTGCGGTCTTTTAGCGTGGAGGCTGCCAGATCCTGTGTGATCCTGATTGGTGCTCCTTGATATTTGAATTGTCTCTTTCTGGCTTCTTGTAAGATTTTTTCTTTTACTTGAAAGCTCTTGAATTTGGCTATTATATTACTTGGTGTTGACTTTTCTGTGTCCAGCGTAGAGGGTAATTTATGGATCCTTTCAATGTCTATATTGTCCTCTTGTTGTAGAACTTCAGGGCAATTTTGCTGAATAATTTCTTTTAGTGTGGAGTCCAAGTTTCTATTAATTTCTGCTTTTTCAGGGAGACCAATGATTCTCAGATTGTCTATTCTAGACCTGTTTTCTTGGTCTGTCACTTTCTCATTGAGATATTCATATTTCCTTCTATTTTATCAGTCTTTTGACTTTGTCTTATTTGTTCTTGCTGTCTTGAGAGTTCATAAGCTTCTAGTTGCTCAATTCTAGCCGTTAGGGACTGGTTTTTGGCTATAATCTTTTGGTTTTCCTTTTCAATCTTGTCATTTATGGTGTTCTATTTTCTTATCAGTTCATTTCATTTCTGAGCCTCACTTTCCAATTGCAAAATTCTGCCTTTTAAACTGTTGTTTTCGTTCTAGATGTCTTCCATCTTTATCATCATCTCTGATTTGAACTCTTCAATAGCTTGTGACCAGTTTTTTTGGGAAAGTTTGGATATGATTACTTGTTTGTTCTCCTCTGCTGTTTGCTCTGTATTCTGGATTTTCTCTGTGTAAAAGTTGTCGAGTGTTACAGATTTCTTCTTGATGATCTTTCTCTTCTGGGGTTACCGATTTTGGCTTGCCATTTTTAGCCCTGTGCCTTCTCAGCTTTATCCTCACACTCAGGGTCTATCTGCGCTCTCTAGGCTCCCATGGTCTCAGGTCCTGTTGCTCTCAGGGTAAAGCCTCCTGGTGGTCCCCCCGGTCTGCCCTTCTGCCGAGGCTCCTTCAACAGTCTCAGGGTGCTGCTTCCACAGCCGTGTTCTTGTCTGCACAGGGTCCCCACTAGAGGTCCAAGCCTGCACTCAAGATCCTTGTCCGTGCCTAAGTCAATGCTTTCGCCTGAGCCAGCGCTCCGGGTTTGTATTCAAAGTCTGTGTGCTTTCTTTGGCCTCTTGGGGTACTAAGTCTTTCTGCTCTCAGGAACAGGCCTTGGAGCTGCCAATGACTTAATGGGTGCCCCAAACCTGCTTCAAATCTTGCGCGCTGGCCATGGCACTGTACATGGTATGAGGGGGTGGGGGAGGGGCTTCCTCTGCTTGCGTTTTAGTGAGAGCTGTTTCACCCCTTTATAGCGTGAAATGCCCCAATTCCATGTACCTTCAATGCTGCACCCTGTTGTGGGGTCCCTTCATTCATCTGGATTTGTTTTATGTCCCCTTGAGGAGTCCTATATGCTTCCGTTAGGAGAGATCAAGCAGCTGCTCCTTACTCTGCCGCCATCTTAATCTGGAACTCCACTCATATGATTTTGATTCTTGTCCTTTTGTGAAGGGTTTTTTTTTTTGGTTGGTTATGAGATTATGGCCCTTCCTTCTACTCTGCTGCAATCTTAGTCCAGAAGTCTATAATATTTTCCCTTGGTTACATGATTTATGTTCTTTCCCTCTCCTCTTCACTTTCCTCTCCCAGAGCTGACAAGCAATTCCACTGGGTTATACATGTTTCCTTGTTCGAAACCTGTTTCCATATTATTCATATTTGTAATACAATGAGTACTTAACACCAAAATTCCCAGTCATGTACTCACAAAACCTTGTAATCAATTACATATTTTTCTTCTACATTTCTACTCCCATAGTTTCTTTCTCTGGGTGTGGATAGCTTTTTTTTCCTCCTAGGTCCCTTGGGATTGTTCTGGATCACTGCACTGCTACTAGTAAAGAAGTCCATTATATATGACTGTGCAACCATTTTCATTTTCTGTGTACCATGTTCTCCTGGTTCAGCTCATTTCACTTGGAATCAATTCCTGGAAGTCTTTCCAGTTCACATGGAAATCCTCCAGTTCATTATTCCTCTGAAACTCATATTTTAAAAAAAGGAAAAAGAGAAAAAAACTATAACAAATTTCATTTGTAATAACATAAGATCAAGAATATCAAGGGAAATAATGAAAAAAAAATGTGAAGGAAGGGGACCTAGCAGTAACAGATATTAAACTATACTATAAAGCAGCAGTCATCAAAACAATATGGTACTGGCTAAGAGACAGAGAGGAGGATTAATGGAATAGACTTGGGGTAAATGACATCAGCAAGACTGTGTATGATAAACCCAAAGAGCCCAACTTTTGGGACATGAATCCACTATTTGACAAAAATTGCCGGGAAATTTGGAAAACAATATGGGAGAGATTAGGTCTAGATCAACATCTCACACCCTACACCAAGATAAATTCAGAATGGGTGAATGACTTGAATATAAAGAGGGAAACTATAAATAAGTTAAGTGATCACAGAATAGTATACTTGTCAGATCTTTGGGAAAGGAAAGACTTTAAAACCAAGCAAGAGTTAG
>NC_058130.1:292189466-292218640 GCF_016433145.1 Gracilinanus agilis | reverse complement strand
TAATAAACTAGAGGAATTCCATGTGAACTGGAAAGACCTCCAGGAATTGATGCAGAGTGAGAGGAGCAGAGCCAGAAGAACATTGTACACAGAGACTGATATACTATGGTAAAATCGAATGTAATGGACTTCTGTACCAGCAGCAATGCAATGACACAGGAGAGTTCTGAGGAACTTATGGTAAAGAAAGCTACCCACATTCAGAGGAAGAACTGCAGGAGAGGAAACACAGAAGGAAATCAACTGCTTGAATACATGGGTTGATGAGGATATGATTGAGGATTAAAACTACCACATTGAGCTTTTTGTGGTGGCAAAGACCTGGAAAATGAGAGTATGTCCTTCAACTGGGGAATGGCTGAACAAATTGTGGTATATGATGGTGATGGAATACTATTGGGCTCAAAGGAATAATAAACTAGAGGAATTCCATGTGAACTGGAAAGACCTCCAGAAATTGATGCAGAGTGAAAGGAGCAGAGCCAGAAGAACATTGTACACAGAGACTGATATACTTAGGTAAAATCAAATGTAATGGACTTCTGTACCAGCAGCAATGCAATGACACAGGACAGCTCTGAGGGATTTATGGTAAAGAACGCTACCCACATTCAGAGGAAGGACGGCCAAAGAGGAAGCATATAAGAAAAACAATTGCTTGAACGCATGGGTTGAGGCGGACATGATTGGAGATGTAGACTAGAAACTACCACACCAATGCAACTAACAACAATTTGGAAATAGGTCTTGATCAATGACACATGTTAAAACCATTGGAAATGTGCATCGGCAATGGGTGGGAGGGGAACGGGGGTGGGGGGGGGTGAAGGGGAAAGTAGGAGCATGAATCATGTAACCATGTTAAAAATGAATATTAATAAATGTTTAAAAAAATCATATGTGTGAAGGGGCACAGCCTTGAAGGTAGGCAGTTTGTTGCATTTCCACTCTTAAATGGAGTAAAATAGACCTACCAAAACTCCAGGTGATCACCCCTCTCCCACACCACCTACTACTTCAGAGTCAGAGCTAGGGTGGGGAAAGCTCTAAATTCTTGGAGGCTGGCTGAGGGCACCACAGTTTTACCCTTGAGGGAAGCACAGGGCCTTAGGTGTGAGAATTGGAACTTGAGGCTAGGGAGTATGGAGCACACACCTCAGGGCATGGAGGGCAGGCACAGAGACAGGGTAGAACCAGGTTGGCGGCAGCAGATCCAGGCTGGCCACAGCAGATGCAACTGAGATCGGAAAAATAGCCTCAGGGCAAGGCTCTTTCAAGCCCACTACACCAAGAACTGCCTGTCCATCTCACTGAACCTTCTGGCTGAGAAGCCAAGACAATATAGAGAAAAAAACCAAGCACAGCAATGGCTACCAACATAAAGAATCAAGCTACTCCCCAATTGATAAATGGGCAAGGGGCATGAATAGGCACTTTTCAGATAAATAAATTAAAACTATCAATAAGCACATGAAAATTTGTTCTAAATCTCTTCTAATTAGAGAATTACAAATAAAAACAACTCTGAGGTACCACCTCACACCTAGCAGGTTGACTAATATGACAACATAGGAAAGTAATAAATTTTGGAGGGCATGTGTCAAAATTGGGATGCTAATGTACAGCCTTGAAACTTTGAAATATAGGAAAAATAATTGCAATGGCAGTAGGGATGAAGCAAATAAATTTAGCCAAAGTCATAGCACACCATCTGTAATAGTCATATAGTTATAACATATGTAGAATAAATGATGGGACCTTAACAAACCAAAAGTCAATTGCTCTCCGTGTCACTGTCCAGAAAAGCAGGGAGAAAGCCATCCTAGCTACAGCCATTGTAAAAGTATTGATTCCTGTAGGCTCTTGCCTAGACTGTGCTCTCTAACTGTAATGATTTACTAGTAAAGTTATTGCTGGTTGAGTTGTGAATTGATCAAATCATTCTAGAAAACAATTTGGAATTATGCCCAAAGTGCTTTAAAAGACTGCCTATCCTTTGATCCAGCCATACTACTTCTGGATTTGTACCTCAAAGACATAATAGGGAAAAATACATGTACAAAAATATTTATAGTTGTACTCTTTGTGGTGGCAAAAAACTGGAAAATGAAGGTGTGCCTATCGATTGGGAAATGGCTGAACAAATTGTAGTATCTATTGGTGATGGAATACTATTGTGCTAAAAGGAATAATAAACGAAGAATTCTACGTGAACTGGAATGATCTCCTGGAATTGATGCAGAGTAAATGGAGCAGGACCAGGAGAACATTGTATAAAGAGACTGACACACTCCCACAATTGAATGAAATGGACTTCTCTACTAGTAGCAATGCAATGATCTAGGACAAATCTGAGGGACTTGTGAGAAAGATGCTATCCACATCCAGAGAAAGGGAGTAGAAACACAGAAGAAAACCATGTAAAAATAAAAAATATTAATGGTATGGAAATTGGTCTTGATTAATGATACATGTAAAATCCAGTGGAATTACTCTTTGGCTACAGGAAGGGGCTTGGAGGAGGGGATGGAAAGAACATGAATTATTTAACCATTGAAAAATATTCTAAATTAATTAAATTTTTTAATGAAATAATTCTAAATCAATTAATTAATTTTTGAAAAATTAAAAAATAAATATTATGTTCCATTCTCTCCTGCATCTATTTTCCATATCAGTTGTTCTTTTCAAATAAATATTTTATATTTTCTTCTATTTTCCATTATTTTGGTTTTGTTTTATTGTTTTATGATATTTCATGGAGTTATTAGCTTCTATTTGCCCAATTCAATTATTTTAAGAAATTATTTTTTTCATGAGCTTTTTAACCTCCTTTTACATTTGACTAATTCTATTTTCTAAATAACTCTTTTCTTTAGATTTTATATCTCTTTTGTCATTTGGCCAGTTCTGGCTTTTAGGCTGATGTTTTCTTCTTGCATTTTTTCCCTTTATCTTCTCCATTTTCCTTTTGCATTTCTCATTTAGTTTTTGGATTCCCTTTTATGCTCTTCCAGAACCTGAGATGAATTATCATTTTTCTTTTTTTTAGAAAATTTTCTTGTGGGTACTTTGATCTCATCATCCCCTTCTGAGTCTGTCCCTTGATCTTCTTTGTCTCCATAAAAATTTTCTGTAGTTAGATTTATGCGTATGCTATTGTTTTCTAGTTTTCCTAGCCTTTCCCCCCCCCCCCACTTTTACTTTTATCTTAAAGATGATCTATTTTCTTAGGTTAGAGGAGGAACTCTCTTAAACTTCAGTTTTTTCCTTGTCACTACTCTTAGCTCAATTTCTAGGTATCTGCAAGTTTCAGTTCTTCCAAGACAGTATGATACCCTGTGCGCTTGAGCTCTGAAAGCCACCTCCCACTGTTGATTCAATTTCCTCCAAGGACAGCTGGTAATTTGTAGGGCTGGTAATTTGTGAGCTACCTTGTAGGCCTCCACTTCAAGACTGGGCAGGGGCTCTGGGACTTACTCTGGGCTTACACAGGCCCAGTGCACTTCCAATTTCCTAACTCTTGGGCTTGAGGCCTCATGTCAGGCTTGGGAATGGCTCTGAGCCTTCCTTTAGGCTAGCACCAGCTAGGCACACAGAAATTGCATTGAAATTGGATTGTGCTGGAAAGTCTTCGTTGAAGGCTTTGGCAGTGGTGTGGAGTCTCATCTTGAGCTTACACCAGCCAGGTACACTGTGGACTACCTTGCAGCCTCACTACAGGTAGGGATAAGGGCTTTGGGCCTCCCTTTAGGCTTGCATGGGCCAGGCACACCTTAGACTGTCTTCACTAGGGCTTAGGGCCTCACTATAGGTTTACATTAGGGCTTAGAACTTCAAGAGGATGGCATGGGGTACTCTGTCATTGACTTAAGCAGAGTCTTGGCATCTTGAGGGTGACTGGGGCCCAGGTTCAGAACATGGAGCAGTATTTGGGTTTGGGCAACATGATGTTGCCTTGTGCTGGCACTCCTTGGTGCTACCAGCATCATTTCCCTCTCACCTCTTTGAAATAGACCCTTTCTCTCTATCTTCCAAGTTATTTTCTAAATGAGAGTAGCTTCACTCTGTCCCCTTGTTGGTGCTGTCATTCAAGCATTAAATTTGAGGCATTGTTTTAAGTTTTATTGGAAAATATTCTCAGAGCGGTTTTAGCTTTTCATGCTTTTTATTCTGACTCCCTGGTTATATTCTTTTGTTAAAAACAAGGTTACTGTAATCTTTTACTGTTTGTTGAATATCTGTCCTATTCTGTTGATCAACCTTTCTATTTTTTAGCCAGTTCTAGATAATTTTTGATAATTACTACTCAATAATACAATTTAAAATCTGGTACTGATAGACTTCCTGTATTTTTCATTAATTGTTTTCAGATTCTTGATATTTTGTTCTTCCAAATAGATTTTGCTACTATTTATTCTAAATTAATAAAATAAATTTTTGGTAATTTAGTTGAAATGTCATTGAATAAATTGATTGGTTTAAGTAGGATTGCCATCTTAATTATATTAACTCTGCCCATCCATGAACAACTAATATTTCTCAAAATATTTAGATCTGACTTTACTTGTGTAAAAAGTGTTTTATAATTATGCTCATATAATTCCTCTTTGTTTTTAGTAGGAATATTCTCAGGTATTTTATTCTATCTGTTGCATTTTTAAATGGGATATTTTTCTATCTTTTTGCAGTACTTTTTCAGTAATATATTAAAATGCTAAAGTTTATATGAGTTTTCTTTATATCCCACCACTTTGCTAAAATTATTGATAGTTTCACTTTACTCTTTGTTGAATATATAGAATTTTCTTCATATACCATCAGGTTATCTGCAAACAGAGATAGTTTTATTATTCCTTTGCTCATTCTGATTGCTTCAAATTTTTGTCTTTGCTTATTCCTATTGCAGGCATTTCTAATATGATATTAAATAATACTGGTGATAATGGGCATCCTGATCTTACTGGGAATTCTTCTAGTTTCTCCCCACTATTACAAGTAATATTTGCTGTTGAATTTAGATAGATACCTCATATCATTTTAAGGAAAATTCTATTTATGCTTCTATGCTTTCTAGAATTTGTGCATAGGAATAAGTATTGTATAAAGGCTTTTCTACACTTATTGATATAATGATGTGGTTTTGATTACCTTTATTTTTGATATTATCAATGATATTAATATTTTCCTACATTAAATCATTCCTACTTTACTAGTATAAATTCTGTTTGGTCACAATATATAATCTTTTTGACATGTTGTAGTCTTCTAATATTTCATTTAGATTTTTACATCTTTATTCATTAATGAAATTGTTCCATAATTTTCTTTTTCTGTTTTTGCTTTTCCTGGTTTAAGTATCAGCACCATATTTTCTTCATAAAAAGTTTGGTAAAACTTCTTTACAAACATTTTTTTTTACAAACTTTTTTTTTACAAACATTTTTTTCAAACATGTAACATGGGAATTAGCTGATTTTTAAATGTTTAGTAGAATTAACTTGTAAAACCATCTGATCCTGATGCTTTTTTCTTAGGAAGTTAATTGATGACTTGTTTGATTTCTTTTTCTAAAATAGATTTATTTGTATATTCTATTTCTTCTTATAATCGACAGTTTATTTTTGTAAATATTCTTCTGTTTTATCTTACATAGTTAAATTTGTTTGCATATAATCGAACTGAATGTGCATTAAAAAAATTAGAAAGTCAAATAAGGAAACCTAAAATAAGTACAAAGAATGAGATGTTCAAAATTATAAGATAAATATTTAAATTTAAAGCAAAAATTATTGAAACAAATAAAATGAAAATCTGATTTCTTGAAAAGATCAATAAAATTCATAAATTTTGGTTAATCTAACAAAAAATACTGAAAATCAAATCAATTAAATAAATGAGCACATTGAAATCACAATAAAACCAAAGAAAATAAGATTAATCAAAATATTATGTATATTTTATACTAATGAAACCCAACATGCAAAAGTAATAAAGGAATACTTTAAAAAGTATAAAATACTAAATGGTCTAAAGACCAGTTAGAAAATATAATACATAAATTCAGAAAAAGGTACTAGAACTCTCTATAATATAGTTACCAAGACAGGGAAGATTTCTGATCCTTATGGTTTCATAGGACAATTCTACCAAACAAACAAAAAAAATTAGTATTCATGCCTCATTATTCTAAAAAATTATGAATTATCTCATCAAAATCTTTTTATGACATAAAAACAGATGCAATACATGAACTAAAGACAAAATGAAAACTAAACTATAAATAAATACAATTAATGACTACTGACTCAAATATTTTTAAACATACTGTCACATGACAGAAACTTATCCAAAAAAATCATTTTTTATAATCAAATAAGATTTAAAACATAGATGAGAAACTAGTTCAACATCAGAAAGACAACATAGTTAATCAAATTAAAAAAACAAATTATTATTAACCACATATTTATTTCAATAAAGGTAGAATGTCTGACAAAGTACAATACTTTTTTTATTCTAAAACCACTACAAAGTATAGACAAATGCACTTTTTAATAATATTAAAGTAATTTCTCTAAATCTAAGAAGAACCATCATATGTAATGAGAAAACACTATATCAATAAATATAGGAGTGAAACAAGTAAACTCACTGTATCCACTATTATTCAATATAGTTCTTGAAATAATAGCAATGCAATAAGTCAAGAAAAAGAAATTGAAAGAATAAAGATAAGTAAAGGGGATGAAATTATTCCCAGAGCCAGAAGAAGATTGTATACAGAGACTGATACACTGTGGTAAAATAGAATGTAATGGACTTCTGTACTAGCAGCAATGCAATTACCCAGGACAATTCTGAGGGACTTGTGGTGAAGAATGCTACCCACATTCAGAGGAAGAACTGTAGGAGTGGAAACAGAAGAAAAACAACTGCTTGAACACATGGGTTGAGGGGGACACGACTGGGGATGTAGACTCAAAAGTACCACTCAAATGCAACTATCAACAATTAGGAAATAGGTCTTGATCAATGACACATGTCAAAACCAGTGGAAATGCACATCAGCTATGGAGGGTGGGGAGGTCTGGGAGGTGAAGGGGAAAGTAAGAGTATGAATCATGTAACCATGTTAACTTTTCTAAAAAATAAGTATTAATAAATGTTAAAAAAATATTAATGGCAGAACTTACTAGAGATAAAAAGAAAGATCTAGGTTATCAAGTGAAATTATGAGAAAAGGGAGGATCAGAGGAGGAATGTCACTTCTACACACCTATAAAGTAAAAGTCATTCCCCAATTAACAAATGGTCAAGGGGCATGAATAGGCAGTTTTCACATGAAGAAATCAAAACTATCAATAAGCACATAAAAAAGTGCTCTAATCCCTCCTGATTAGAGAAATGAAAATAAAAACAACTCTGAGATACCACCTTACCCCTAGCAGACTAGCCAATATGGCAGCAAAGGTAAGTAATAAATGGTGGAGGGGATGTAGCAAAATTGGGACACTAATACACTCCTGGTGGAGTTGTGAATTGATCCAACCATTCTTGAGGGCAATTTGGAACTATGCCCAAAGAGCTTTAAAAGATGGCCTACCCTTTGATCCAGCCATACTTGGATTGTACACAAAAGAGATAATAGGGATAAATACTTGTACCAAAATATATATAGCCACACTTTTTGTGATGGCAAAAAATTGGAAAATGAGGGGGTGTCCATCGATTGGGGAATGGCTGAACAAATTGTTGTATTCGATGGTGATGGAATACTATTGTGTTGTAAGGAATTATTTATCAATGGATGTCTATAAGTACTGGAAAGACCTTCATGAACTGATGCAGAATGAAATAAGCAGAACCAGGAGAACAGAGATTCATACATTGTGGCATAATCAAATGAAATAGACTTTTCAACTAGCAGAAATGTAATTATCCAGGACAATCCAGAGCAGTGATTCCCAAAGTGGGTGCTATTGCCTCCAGTGGGTGCTGCAGCAATCCAGGGGAGCAGTGATGGCCAACAGGTGCATTTATCTTTCCTATTAATTGCTATTGAAATTTTAAAAAATTAATTTCCAGAGGGCTAAGTAATATTTTTTCTGGAAAGAGGGCGGTAGGCCAAAAAAAGTTTGGGAACCACTGATCCAGAGGAAGTTTTGAGAAAGAATGCTATCCATATTCAAAGAAAGAACTGTGGGAGGAGAAATGCAGAAGAAAATCATTTGATCAATCACATAGTTTTATAGGGATATGATTAAGGTTTTGACATTAAACGATCGCCCTATTGGAAATATGTATGAATAATATGGAAATAGGTTTTAAACAATGATACATATAAAACTCAGTGGAGCTGTTTGTTAGCTCGAGGAGTGGGGATGGAAGAGAAGTGGGAAAAATCATGAATCATGTAACCATGGAAAAATTCAAAATAAAAAAAATTAAGTAGGTGATGAAAATCATCTGGCATTGGTTAAAATAGAGCAATGGATCAAAAGCTTAAGCTATATTAGAAAAAAAATGGGAAACGATAAAGTAATGTTTGATAAAATGGAAACTCTGAATTACTACAAAAAAAACTCTTTAATTTGATAAAAACCAATGGGGAAAATAAAAAATAATCTGGCAAAAATTAGACATATGTCAACACCTAATAGTGTATTCTGCAATATATTCTAAATGAATATGGGACCTAAATATTAATGATCATTATATTTAAAAATTATAAAAAAATATATCATATACCCCTCAATAAGTAGGAGATGTATTATTTTTTTAAGATATATTACTTTTCCTGTTTCATTTAAAACAACTTTTAACATTTAAACATTGAGTTCCAAATTCACTTTCTACTCACCCTCCCTGCCCTTACCCTTCCTTTGGACTGTAAGCAAACTGATGTACATTTTACATGTGAAATCATGTAAAACATCTTTTACATATTAGTCATTTTCTTCAAGAGAATGCAGAGAAAAAAGGAATAAAGTAGAATGTAGCATGTTTTGCTGTGCATTCAATCTACCTCCGTTTTTTCCTGTAGAGGAAGAGGACTTTTTTTATCATTAGTCTTTGGAATACCAACTTTGGGATACAAAACAAGTAGTGGTATTCCTGGATCAAGGAGTATGTGCAGCTTTAAAGCCCTTCTAGCATAGTCCCAAATTGCTCTGTGAGCTGTGTTTTTAAGTGAAGAAAAGATAGATGAAATTACAAAATCTATATAATGAGGCTCTCAGTGTTTGGAGGGCAATCTCTAGACCTATAGCATGGAAGGTACCATTATATAGATCAAAGATAATTAGAATAGACATCCTTTGTCTCTTTCCTCAGGCTTCTACAGGGAGAGATTGAGGGGGAGAGAGACAGAGAGAGAGAGAGAGAGAGAGAGAGAGAGAGAGAGAGAAAGAGTGAGAGAGAGAGAGAGAGAGAGAGAGAGAGAGAGAGAGAGAGAGAGAGTAGTTATCTATGTGCTCCTTTAATTACGTTAGTATAGGAACTGTGATTTTCAGGTTTTCATTCAGATTTTCATTCATATAGAACTTATCCATAAAAGCTATTTATTCAAATTGGTAGCATAAAGGAAGTCAAAGACTTTATATATATGAAACCATAAAATAGAAAATACAGAGTGAAGGAAATCTCTAATTGGGAATTCAATCAAGAAATCAAGTCCTAGTTCTTGTACAAGGAGAAGTTTCATAAAGTCTGTATGGTAGAAAGCTAGGAACAGAGACATGATAGAGATTGCTAGATTCTCTTATATTGGCTTCTTTCTGAAGACTTTTCTTTCAACACTCTCAAATGGGGTTGATATTATCCATCTTCTTTTACAAAGTCAAAAGCCTTGACTCTCCTAAACACCAAAGAGACTCAGCATCTTGAAGACTAGAAGAAGACTGAAAAGTAACTTTCATGGGGCAGAGCAAAGATGTTGGAGCAATCCAGAAAAGCTCTGTACCTATGAAAATCCTCTCCAACCAAGATTAATATATGAATACAAAATGAATACAGGTATGAAAGAACTAACAAGGAGGCAGAGTGAAACAATTTTCAAGAAAAGAAAAATCCAAAAGGTAGAGAGAGAACATCTGGAGCACTGGGGAGAGAGGAGAGCAGAACCCAGCAAGAGGCTGTAGCAAGGAGGAAAGAACCAACCAGAGACGACCACCCCACATCTAATGTTCCAGGTTCAGAACCTAAGACCAACCCAACATTCAGATCCTGAGATCCTGCCTGAGCAAATAGTTTTTCATACCAACCCACACCACTTGAAATTTCAAAGTTGTGGAGAAGTTCAGAGTCCCAGCCCAGAGCAGTTTGGATTAAGTGGGATGATCCATGTGGGCCCAGAGCAAAGATAGGAATACTAATCTGAGCTTGGGATAAGGATATATACAATACTTAGTTTGTAGTGGCTGATAGTATTAAATACTAAATACTGATCTTTTTACTTAAAGCTTAGGGTTAAACTGCAAGACAGGGCAATCAACTGTGTGCCTGATTGGATCAAATACACAGTGAGACCAAAAACTGGAGCCTAAGCCTGGGACTGGAATTTGATCAGGCCAGATCAAATTTAGAGTGAGATCAAAGCTTACACCTAAGCCTGAGGCAAGTCATTAACCTATTAGCATCTCAAAGGTCAATTGAATCATCAGGGGGAGGGGACTTTTAGAGCTCTCAGCCTTCAGACCATCACATAATCCCTCAAACCTTCCTATAATTAGATAGGAAAAATGAGCAAACAACAAAAAAAAAAAACACCTAACTCTAAAGAATTTTATAGAGATAAAAAACACAGAAGGGGACAGTAAAATCAAAGCAAACACACACAGAGTCCAAAATGAAAATATGGATTGGACACAGATTCTTGAAGAGTTGAAAAAATATTTCAAAAAACAATTAAGAGAGGCAGAGGCAAAGTGGGAAAGAGAAATGAAAGTGATGCAAGAAGAAATGGGCCAATTGAAAAAGGAGAACTAAAAAGTAACCAAGGAAAATCAGGCATTAAAAATCAGAATTGATCTTCTAGAAATGCATGATTTCATGAGAAATCAAGAAGCAATAAAGCAGAATCAAAGGAATAAAAAAAACAGAGGAACACAATGTTTGTTTTAAATTCAGGGAAGTGTCTAGCAGACTCCCTATGGACACATGGGGACTAT
Source organism: Gracilinanus agilis (assembly GCF_016433145.1). NCBI lineage: Eukaryota > Metazoa > Chordata > Mammalia > Didelphimorphia > Didelphidae > Gracilinanus > Gracilinanus agilis. Next base: position 292,207,469 of record NC_058130.1, on the reverse strand, counting down.
GGAACTACATTTCCCATGATTCCTCTTGTAAAAATGGAGGCAGACAGGAAGCATGATGATGTAAGAGAGGGTATAAGACTCCTGGAGTGAGGATGGGTGGTCTCTCTCTCTCTTTAGCTACCTGGGCACGCAGGACATACGAAAGGTAAAATGGCTGAGGTGGCAGTTTGAATACTTACAGGTGCATGCATATAGAATACTACTCTCCCTTATAATCTCAGCCTTTATAATTTTTAATCTTAACAATTATGGCAACCACTACATTGGAAAAGTAACTCTCAATTTTCCAGATAGCCTAATGAGAGCATTTAGAGCCATGCCTGCCTTTTGGCCATCTTGCTCAGCACTTTTGAGCAATGTTCCACATGCTTTTACTAAAAGCAATAGCATGTTTTTGCCTCCCATGGGACTCAACAGGCAAGCTGAGCCCGACCCACCTTGGGCCGCTTCTGACTTCTGGGTGCCCTGCCAGTGCCCCAGTGCCTGTGATCTCCACCACTTATCCTGACTCACCACTGCCTCATATTCCTGCCACTTCTGCTCTCTGTCGAATCTGGAGCCCACTAGTACAGACCGCTGGCCTCCATTCCTGCCTCACTGAATCCTGAGATTTCCAAGGAGCGACCCCTGCCCTGACTTGCTAAGTGCCGCCCTTTCAGCTTCAGCTCTGCCACTAAAGATTTGGGAAGTATCCCCCTTTCTCCCTACTCTCTTATAGAGGACTCTTACCTGAAAGGTCATTCTTGCCCTCCATGGGAAACCCCTGCCCACAATTTCTACAATGGGATTTTCTACAAAACTGACCTAAGCTTTTCTCTAGCCCTGAGCCCATGACCCCACATGGACACTAGTGTATGAACCTTGAACTAGTGATTACTCTTCATTGGGTGCATGGCCTATTCAAACTTTCTTGCGATTAAACTCAGGGGAAGAAATTCACCCCATACCTGCTCAGAACTTTGAACTAAGAGCAGTGACTGATTAAAGGACCTTGAATTAGAACCTTTCAGAACTGAATGGATTTTAAAAAGACTTACTTTATTTTGTTTATAAAATTTTATTTATAAAAATCTTACTGTATTTTGCTGATTAGTTTCGTGAATTAATTTTGCTTATTTTGTTGATTTTCCTGTTGCACTGAATCATTTCAAGCTAATGAAGTTTCTGCTTATGATTTTATTGTATCTCCCAAATAATGATGGAAAAATCTATTAGAACTGGTAAGAGGTTTTNGAGAGAGAGAGAGAGAGAGAGAGAGAGAGAGAGAGTAGTTATCTATGTGCTCCTTTAATTACGTTAGTATAGGAACTGTGATTTTCAGGTTTTCATTCAGATTTTCATTCATATAGAACTTAACCATAAAAGCTATTTATTCAAATTGGTAGCATAAAGGAAGTCAAAGACTTTATATATATGAAACCATAAAATAGAAAATACAGAGTGAAGGAAATCTCTAATTGGGAATTCAATCAAGAAATCAAGTCCTAGTTCTTGTACAAGGAGAAGTTTCATAAAGTCTGTATGGTAGAAAGCTAGGAACAGAGACATGATAGAGATTGCTAGATTCTCTTATATTGGCTTCTTTCTGAAGACTTTTCTTTCAACACTCTCAAATGGGGTTGATATTATCCATCTTCTTTTACAAAGTCAAAAGCCTTGACTCTCCTAAACACCAAAGAGACTCAGCATCTTGAAGACTAGAAGAAGACTGAAAAGTAACTTTCATGGGGCAGAGCAAAGATGTTGGAGCAATCCAGAAAAGCTCTGTACCTATGAAAATCCTCTCCAACCAAGATTAATATATGAATACAAAATGAATACAGGTATGAAAGAACTAACAAGGAGGCAGAGTGAAACAATTTTCAAGAAAAGAAAAATCCAAAAGGTAGAGAGAGAACATCTGGAGCACTGGGGAGAGAGGAGAGCAGAACCCAGCAAGAGGCTGTAGCAAGGAGGAAAGAACCAACCAGAGACGACCACCCCACATCTAATGTTCCAGGTTCAGAACCTAAGACCAACCCAACATTCAGATCCTGAGATCCTGCCTGAGCAAATAGTTTTTCATACCAACCCACACCACTTGAAATTTCAAAGTTGTGGAGAAGTTCAGAGTCCCAGCCCAGAGCAGTTTGGATTAAGTGGGATGATCCATGTGGGCCCAGAGCAAAGATAGGAATACTAATCTGAGCTTGGGATAAGGATATATACAATACTTAGTTTGTAGTGGCTGATAGTATTAAATACTAAATACTGATCTTTTTACTTAAAGCTTAGGGTTAAACTGCAAGACAGGGCAATCAACTGTGTGCCTGATTGGATCAAATACACAGTGAGACCAAAAACTGGAGCCTAAGCCTGGGACTGGAATTTGATCAGGCCAGATCAAATTTAGAGTGAGATCAAAGCTTACACCTAAGCCTGAGGCAAGTCATTAACCTATTAGCATCTCAAAGGTCAATTGAATCATCAGGGGGAGGGGACTTTTAGAGCTCTCAGCCTTCAGACCATCACATAATCCCTCAAACCTTCCTATAATTAGATAGGAAAAATGAGCAAACAACAAAAAAAAAAAACACCTAACTCTAAAGAATTTTATAGAGATAAAAAACACAGAAGGGGACAGTAAAATCAAAGCAAACACACACAGAGTCCAAAATGAAAATATGGATTGGACACAGATTCTTGAAGAGTTGAAAAAATATTTCAAAAAACAATTAAGAGAGGCAGAGGCAAAGTGGGAAAGAGAAATGAAAGTGATGCAAGAAGAAATGGGCCAATTGAAAAAGGAGAACTAAAAAGTAACCAAGGAAAATCAGGCATTAAAAATCAGAATTGATCTTCTAGAAATGCATGATTTCATGAGAAATCAAGAAGCAATAAAGCAGAATCAAAGGAATAAAAAAAACAGAGGAACACAATGTTTGTTTTAAATTCAGGGAAGTGTCTAGCAGACTCCCTATGGACACATGGGGACTATGGAACTACATTTCCCATGATTCCTCTTGTAAAAATGGAGGCAGACAGGAAGCATGATGATGTAAGAGAGGGTATAAGACTCCTGGAGTGAGGATGGGTGGTCTCTCTCTCTCTTTAGCTACCTGGGCACGCAGGACATACGAAAGGTAAAATGGCTGAGGTGGCAGTTTGAATACTTACAGGTGCATGCATATAGAATACTATTCTCCCTTATAATCTCAGCCTTTATAATTTTTAATCTTAACAATTATGGCAACCACTACATTGGAAAAGTAACTCTCAATTTTCCAGATAGCCTAATGAGAGCATTTAGAGCCATGCCTGCCTTTTGGCCATCTTGCTCAGCACTTTTGAGCAATGTTCCACATGCTTTTACTAAAAGCAATAGCATGTTTTTGCCTCCCATGGGACTCAACAGGCAAGCTGAGCCCGACCCACCTTGGGCCGCTTCTGACTTCTGGGTGCCCTGCCAGTGCCCCAGTGCCTGTGATCTCCACCACTTATCCTGACTCACCACTGCCTCATATTCCTGCCACTTCTGCTCTCTGTCGAATCTGGAGCCCACTAGTACAGACCGCTGGCCTCCATTCCTGCCTCACTGAATCCTGAGATTTCCAAGGAGCGACCCCTGCCCTGACTTGCTAAGTGCCGCCCTTTCAGCTTCAGCTCTGCCACTAAAGATTTGGGAAGTATCCCCCTTTCTCCCTACTCTCTTATAGAGGACTCTTACCTGAAAGGTCATTCTTGCCCTCCATGGGAAACCCCTGCCCACAATTTCTACAATGGGATTTTCTACAAAACTGACCTAAGCTTTTCTCTAGCCCTGAGCCCATGACCCCACATGGACACTAGTGTATGAACCTTGAACTAGTGATTACTCTTCATTGGGTGCATGGCCTATTCAAACTTTCTTGCGATTAAACTCAGGGGAAGAAATTCACCCCATACCTGCTCAGAACTTTGAACTAAGAGCAGTGACTGATTAAAGGACCTTGAATTAGAACCTTTCAGAACTGAATGGATTTTAAAAAGACTTACTTTATTTTGTTTATAAAATTTTATTTATAAAAATCTTACTGTATTTTGCTGATTAGTTTCGTGAATTAATTTTGCTTATTTTGTTGATTTTCCTGTTGCACTGAATCATTTCAAGCTAATGAAGTTTCTGCTTATGATTTTATTGTATCTCCCAAATAATGATGGAAAAATCTATTAGAACTGGTAAGAGGTTTTTCATATTGTAGTTCCTGATTTGCTGTATCAAAACAATGCGGTTATATGTACTATCTATGAACATCTTATAGGAGCACACGTCTTAAGTTTTATTCTGTCTTGGTAATTGTATAGGACCTTCGAAGTTTCCATGCCTTGAGATTTAAATTGTAATTTTAAAAGAGGTCTTTTAACTTTTACTTTAGATCCTAAAGAATTGTTTTCTTAAAGGATAAGCTTTTATATATTTTATTATAAGAAAAATTATTGCCTTAAATGGGTAGAAGCATGAAAATTTCCTACCCGAGATTTTTTTTAAAACAGGAAGCCAAGGAGCTCCTGTATACTTTTATCAAAAGGATCTAGAATTCTTGAGGATAATTTAGACCAGAATATTTTTTAAATATCAGATTTTGATATGAAAGCAGTAACAGTTTGTTGAGAAACTCTTAGCCAAGATTTAAAAGTTATAACAAGTGTATGATTTTTAAACATCATTGTTTATTGTTTTAAAATGTGTTATTAGAAATTATGGTACTCTATTTGAATAGGCATTGTGAATCTGCTATTTTGTAAAACCCATTGTAAAGTTGAAAATACCTTGTACCCCCTTTAAAACTACATTACCCATAATTCCTTAAGCCTTTTCCTATTGGTTGTGAGTTAACACTACATTACCCAAACTCCTTTTCACCATACCCATAAATCCTTTAGCCTTTTCCTATTGGTTGTGGGTTTTGTGGGCTGTTTTTTGATATGGTCATGGTGGGCGTAGTGTCAGGGCTTTTTGGAGAGAAGGCGCCATGGTGAAGGGTGAGTTAGGATTCTTCCCCAGGGCTTTAAATAAAAATCCTTATAAATATCATACTTTGGAGGCATTGAATATTAATTTCAATCTTTACACCATTTACACTTACAGAAAGGGAATCTCATTTTTGGGTAAAACCTTCACTACTTCTAATATATATATATATTTTTGATTTTTGAAACATTCTTTTTTTTAATTAGAGCAACTGATTTTTCCTTTTTCTCATCTTGTACTGGAAGTACATATATAATCATTATTTATCCTTTTTTTGATTTTACAGTTATATAAGCTTAATGCAAATACCTGAAGAGCATGAGAACTATGGGACTGTAATTTAATGCCTTTCTCTCTGATTCCAGGAGAAGGGAACATAAGAGCCTTTAATAGTGCTAAGAAAGCACAAGGTCATAGAGACTTGACTAAGTATCTGCATGGATTGCAGAAGCCTATGCCAATCCTTTAGGGCTTGAAATTGGGGTTTGAGTCCTGGAGTCCCAGTCTTTTCTAAAACTTTAGAGGACATGGGTCCCCCCAACTTGAATTTCTAGGCCAGCACCTAAGATTGGTTATTTATTTTGCTCACTTCCCTGAAAAGTTGATGGCAAATCAGATCAGAGAGAGATGTTTCCTTTAAGTCCTGGCCCTGAATGGGTAATGGCAAACTGCTTAAATCACTTTCATTGGGCCTTGATTCAAAGGCCTGTTATAAGGTTATTTTCCCTACATTTTTTGGCACATTTTACATTTCATTCACAAGTTAATTTTTTCTTCTTTTTTCTTGAATTTTATTCTTTTTATTTTGCCAATTGATTTCATACAACCCCCGTGACTCAGCCACTCATCCTTAGCTGACCTGAGGTACCCTTTTCAAGGAAAAAAGGTGTGTTTAGAATTTTCCTCAGGGGGATGTGTATTAAGTTTTTTTTAAATAGAAAATATAAAAATATATGTATATTTAACTCTTTAAGACCAATTTCAGAGGGAAATGTATGATTCTTAGAAGGAAATGTATGTTTTATAATCTATAATGTTCAGTTTAAATTCTTTTGAGAATAATTTCAGGATAAGGATTTTGTCATCTCCCCAGAATCCAGGCAATGGACCTGTTTGGTGAAGGCACCAAAAGATGCCTAAAGACCCTTCACTGTACCATGAAGACCAAATTTGAACTTTGGGGTGTGGCTGATTTGAACTATGGGGAGTTGGAGTGAAATGCATTTGTTTTGAATGTACACTATTATGCCAATAGGGCACTGCCCCTAAATTGTTTTTTTGTCAATGAGGCTAGTTCTATCCATTTGTTTATCCATTTCTTTTATCCCTCCAAATTCCTGAAATTTAGAAGTTGTCTATGTTTACATATCCAGTGAAGAAAAAGGGCCAACCTTTTTTTTGCTGGATCTCACAGGGAAATGTTTGTTTTAAATTAAGGGAAGTGTCTAGCAGACTCCCTATGAACACGTGGGGACTATGGAACTACATTTCCCATGATTCCTCTTGTAAAAATGGAGGCAGGCAGGAAGCGTGATGATGTAAGAGAGGGTATACGACTCCTGGAGTGAGGATGTGCGGTCTCTCTCTCTCTTTAGCTACCTGGGCACGCGGGACATACGAAAGGTAAAATGGCTGAGGTGGCAGTTTGAATACTTACAGGTGCATGGTCTATGATTTGTCTCTATCAGCATGGCTTTTATTAAAATACTATTCTCCCTTATAATCTTGGCCTTTGTCATTTTTAATCTTAACAACATGAAATATCTTATTGAAAAAATTGGCCTAGAAAATAGATCTAGGAGAGACAATTTGAGAATTATTTGACTACCTGAAAGCCCTGATCAAGACAAAACCTTATTTATATTTATATTACAAGAAATTATCTAAGATAACTGCCCAGAGTTCCTCTAACAAGAAAATAAAATGGAAATTGAAAGAATTCACAGATCACCTCCAGAAAGAAATTCTCAAATGCTAACATTTAGAAATGTAATAGCTAATTCAAGAGCCACAAAGATAAGGAGAAAATTCATCAAGCAGCCACAAAGAAACCATTTAAATACCATGGATCTATAATCAGGATCACACAGGACCTAGGACTTCTACATTAAAGGATTGAAAGGCATGGAATGTGATTTTCAGGAAGGCAAAAGATTTGGGTTTGCAACCCAGAGTCACCTATCCATCAAAACTGAATATATTCTTTCAGGGTAAAAATGGTGATTCAGTAAGAGAGAAGATTTTCAAGGATAACAGAAGAATAATTCAGACCTGAGCAAAAATTTTGAATTCCAAACACAAAATGCAAGAGAAGCCCTAAAAGATAAATAGTGAAGAGAAAATTTAAGGGACCCATTATGGTAAAAATGTTTATATGTCTACATGGAAAGAAAATTTCTGTAATTCTCAAAAAATACTCTTACTAAAATCGCCAGGGCCTGATGGATTCACAAGTGAATTCGATCAGACATTCAAAGATCAACTAATCCCAATACTATACAAATTATTTGATATGATAAACAAAGAAGGAGTCCTACCAAATTCCTTTTATGACACAAATATGGTACTGATTCCAAAACCAGGGAGATCAAAAACAGAGAAAGAAAACTACAGACCAATCTCCCTAATGAACATAGATGCAAAAATCCTAAATACAATACTAGCAAAGAGACTCCAGCATGCAATTAAGAAGATCATCCACCATGATCAGGTGGGATTTATACCATGAATGCAAGGATGGTTTAACATTAGGAAAACCATCCACATAATTGACCATATCAACAGTCTATCAAACAAAAAATCACATGATTATCTCGATAGATGCTGAAAAAGCCTTTGACAAACAACAGCATCCATTCCTATTGAAAACACTGAAAAGTATAGGAATAGAAGGACCTTTCCTAAAAATAATAAACAGTATATACCTAAAACCATCAATAAGCATTATATGCAATGGGGATAAATTAGAAGCCTTCCCAATAAGATCAGGAGTAAAACAAGGATGCCCATTATCACCTCTATTATTCAACATAGTACTAGAAACACTAGCAGTTGCAATTAGAGAAGAAAAAGAAATCGAAGGTATCAAAATAGGCAATGAGGAGACTAAGCTATCACTCTTTGCAGACGATATGATAGTATACTTAAAAAATCCTAGAGAATCAACTAAGAAGCTTGTAGAAGTAATCAACAACTTTAGCAAAGTTGCAGGATACAAAATAAATACACATAAATCATCAGCATTTCTATATATTTCCAACACATCACAGTAGCAAGAGGTAGAAAGAGAAACACCATTTAAAATCACCCTAGACAATATAAAATACTTGGGAATCTATCTACCAAAACAAACACATCAATTATAGGAAAACAACTACAAAACACTTTCCAAAAAAATAAAAGTGGATCTCAACAATTGGAAAACCATTAATTGTTCATGGGTAGGATGAGCTAACATAATAAAAATGACCATTCTACCCAAATTAATTTACCTATTTAGTGCCATACCTATCAAATTACCAAAAAACTTCTTTACTGAATTAGGAAAAACTATAACAAAGTTCATTTGGAATAACAAAAGATCAAGAATATCAAGGGAAATAATGAAAAAAAATGTGAAGGAAGGGGGCCTAGCAGTACCAGATATTAAACTATAGTGTAAAGCAGCAGTCATCAAAACAATATGGTACTGGCTAAGAGATAGAAGGGAGGATCAGTGGAATAGACTTGGGGTTAATGATGTCAGCAAGACAGTGTATGATAAACCTAAAGAGCCCAACTTTTGGGACATGAATCCACTATTTGACAAAAACTGCTGGGAAATTCAGAAAACAATATGGGAGAGATTCGGTTTAGATCAACATCTCACACCCTACACCAAGATAAATACATAATGGGTATTTGAATGACTTGAATATAAAGAGGGAAACTATAAATAAGTTAAGTGAACACAAAATAGTATACCTGTCAGATCTCTGGGAAAGGAAAGATTTTAAAACCAAGCAAGAGTTAGAGAAAATTACAAAATGTAAATTAAGTGGTTTTGATTATATTAAGCTAAAAAGCTTTTGTACAAACAAAAACAATGTAGTCAAAATCAGAAGGGAAACAACAAATTGGGTAAAAAATCTTTATAACGAAAAACTCTGACAGGGGTCTAATTACTCAAATATACAAGGAGTTAAATCAATTGTGTAAAAAATCAAGCCATTCCCCAATTGATAAATGGGCAAGAGACATGAATAGGCAATTTTCAGGTAAAGAAATCAAAAGTATCAGTAAGCACATGAGAAAGTGTTCTAAATCTCTAATAATTAGAGAAATGCAAATNAGGGCTTTAAAAGACTGCCTGCCCTTTGATCCAGCCATACCATTGTTGGGTTTGTACCCCAAAGAGATCATAGATAAACAGACTTGTACGAAAATATTTATAGCTGCACTTTTTGTGGTGGCAAAGAACTGGAAAAGGAGGGTATGCCCTTCAATTGGCTGAACAAATTATGGTATATGCTTGTGATGGAATATTATTGTGCTAAAAGGAATAACAAAATGGAGAAGTTCCAGGTGAACTGGAAAGACCTTCAGGAACTGATGCAGAGCGATAGGAGCAGAGCCAAAAGAACATTGTACACAGAGACTGATATACTATAGTAAAATTGAATGTAATGGACCTCTGTACCAGCAGCAATACAAAAACCCAGGACAATTCTGAGGGATTTATGGTAAAGACGCTACCCACATCCAGAGGAAGGTCTGCAGGAGAGGAAACATATAAGAAAAACAGCTGCTTGAACGCATGGGCTGGGGTGGACATGATTGAGGGTGTGGACTCGAAACTACCACACCAATGCAACTACCAACAATTTGGAAATAGATCTTGATCAAGGACACATCATAAAACCAGTGGAAATGTGTGTCGGCCATGGATGGGGGGAATGCGGGGGGTGAAGGGGAAAGTAGGAGCATGAATCATGTAACCATGTTAAAAATGAATATTAATAAATGTTTAAAATTTTAAAAAAATACTCTTAGTAGTATATATAATATAACATGTGTATGTAAATGTGATGATATGAAATGATTCATATGTATGATATATAGCATATGAATGACATGTAAAATAAATCAAGAAGTTAAAGAAAAGATTGCCCAGATTGAAAAGGGAAGGGAGAGATAGAATGGAGTAAATTATATAACATAAAGAGGTATGAAAAAAATCATTATAAAGAGGAGAGGATAAGGGTGGTGAATGGCAATGCTTAAATTTTACTCTTATCTTAACTGGATCAGAGAGGGAAAAACAAGTATACTCAATGGGGTCAAGAATTCAATCTTACCCTAAAGAGAAGTAGAAGGAGATTAAGAAAAGGGAAGGGGGACAGAAAGACCAAAAATTTACACCTAAGCCTGAGGCTACAATTTAAGTAGTTCCTGACCTGATCAAGATCAAAGTAAGATCAAAAGCTTACAACCAAGCAAAAGGCAAGTCTTTAAGTTAGTGGGATCTCAAAATTGAATCAGTAGAAGGAGGGGCCTCTCAGACTTCTCAGCCCTGAGGCCATCACACACCATTTTCAAAGAACTGAAACTGGTCAAAACTCAGAAAATAAGCTGAGAATAACATAAAGGAAGGACTGAAGTTTAAGAGGGTACTCCAACTTCTCAGAAAACAGTCTACCTATAATTAGATAGGGAAAATGAGCAAACCAAAAAAAAGCATCTAACTCTGAAGAGTTTTTATGGAGACAAAGAGCAAGATACAGACATAGAAGGGGACAGTGAAAACAAAGGAAAAACACTCAGAATTCAAAAGAAAAATATGGATTGGACACAGATTTCAGAAGAGCTTAAAAAAGACTTAAAAACAATTAAGAGAGGCAGAGAAAAAGTGAGAAAGAGAAATGAAAGAGATGTAAGAAGAAAGGAAAGTGATGCAAGAATTAAAGAAAAAGGAGAACCATAAGCTGATGGAGGAAAATCAGGCCTTAAAAATTTGAATTGAACAATCAGAAACTAATGATTTTATGAAAAATCAAGAAACAATAAAGCAGAATGGAATGGGGGAAGAAACAGGATGAAGGATGGTTGCCTAACAACATCAGATCTTAAACTGCAATATAAAGCAGTGATCATCAAAATAATATGGTACTGGCTAAGAGGTAGAAGTGTGGGTAAGTGGAATAGACTTGAGGTAAATGACAGTATCAAGATAGTGTTTGATAAACTCAAAGATCCCAGGTTTTGTGATAAGAACCCACTATTTGACAAAAACAGCTAAAAAAATGGAAAACAGTATGGAAGGAATTAGGTTTAGATCAACATCACACACCCTACACCAAGATAAATTCAGAATGGGTGAATGACTTGAATATAAAGAGGGAAACTATAAGTAAATTAGGTGAACATAGAGTAGTGTATCTGTCAGATCTATGGGAAAGGAGAGAATGTAAAACCATAGAAGAGATAGAGAACCTTACAAAATGTAAAATTAATAATTTTGATTACATTAAATTAAAAACTTTTTGTACAAACAAAACCAATGCAACCAAAATAAGAAGGGAAGCAACAAACTGGGACAAAATCTTTATAATGAAAACCTCAGACAAAGGTCTTATTTCTTTAAATTATAAGGAACTAAATCAAATGTACAAGAAATCATGCCATTTTCCAATTGACAAATGGTCAAGGCACATGAATAGGCAGATGAAGAAATCAAAACTATCAATTAGCACAAGAAAAGTGTTCTAAATCTCTCTCAATTAGAGAAATGCAAATCACATCACCAATGTGCCCCCCTCACACCTAGCATATTAGCCAATTTAACAGTAAAGGAAAATAATAAGTGTTGGAGGGGATGTGGAAAAAATTGGAACAGTAATATACTGCTGGTGGAGTTGTGAATTGGTCCAACCATTCTGGAGGGCAATTTGAAACTATGCCCAAAGGACTTCAAAAGAATGCATACGCTTTGATTCAGCAATACCACTACTAAGTTTGTACCCTAAAGAGATAATAATAAAAATTGTTTATATGCAAATATCATAACTACCCTCTTTGTGGTAGCAAAAAATTGGAAAATGAGAGGGAGTCTCTCAATTGGGAAATGGCTAAATAAATTGTGGTATATGATGGTGTTGGAATATTACTGTGTTGTAAGGAATGATGAACTGGAGGATTTCTATATGAACTGGAAGAACCTCCAGGAATTGATGCAGAGTGCAATGAGCAGAACCAAGAGAACATTATACACAGAAAGTGAAACATTGTAGAACAATCCATTGTAAACAACTCTGCTCTAGATTGCTCTATTACAAAAATGAATAATATGGAAATAGGTAAAAATGATAACATTTGTATAACCCAGATGAAGTGTTTATTGGATCCAGGAGTAGGGGGGGAGAAAAGGGGAGAGAAAGAAAATTAAATATGTATACATGGGAAAATATTTTTAAATTAAAATAAAAATAATTTTTAAAAAATCTCTTTTTAAGGTTTTGATCATTTAACATTTTCTTTGTTGTTTTAGAAGTAGGCATTTTTATTCCACTGTCCTCTAATTTTGAACCCGAGTGTTCTCTGTTCCCATAATAATTGTCAGTAACTGAGATCTTTCTCCTTTTATCTATTTTTAAAAAAAATTTAGTGGACAAATCGATAGAATCAATTATTCGTTCTCTGCTAGAGTTCTGGTGTTCCTAAGGTATTGTGCCTAAGGGTTTCAATATTTTTAGTGTCTGTTATTTCCTAAGCCCTATATAATTTTTCTAGGCTCTACAACCAAAGGTCAGATGTGATCCCTAGTCCTCCTACTCAATTCCCAGTCTATGATTGACCATCAGTACTCCAACCAGAGTATCCCAGCATTTTGGCCACTGCAAGTAGAAAGATAACTTTGCCCCTGTGGTGCCAACTAAGGATTCTATTCTCCTAAGGGTGATCATAGCCAAAAGGGTCCCAGCCCCTCAGCAACCATACTCACTGGTGTTTGCTCCCCTCTTGCTCTTCCTCTCCAGGCACTGAAACCTGAGATAGAGCAAATGTCTGGTTAGCACACTGAAGTCTTTCCCTGGTCAGTGGTCAAACCCATGCTACCGGTGAGTGGAAATTTCTGGGGCCTAGGCTGCAGCCCACAAAGCCACTTCTAGTGTTTGCTGCCTATTGACTCCACCATTATCTGCTACTGGGATATAAGTTCTCAGTTCCAGAAGATAACATAGGTCTACAAGTCCTGCCCTTGGCACTCATTGATCCTGTTTTGTTTGATCTGGGATCAGTGACCAAACAGTAAGCAGTTATGTGGAGAGCTCTGGAGCTGTGGCTGCAGCTGGCCAGCTGTTCCCAGGGCTCTCTGCCTAATGACTCCAACATTATCTGCCATTTTGATGCAAGCTCCTGAGTTCAGAAGACAAGGTGAGGCTGCTGATCTGGCCCTCCAGGGCTTTCTGCTTGTTGATTCTGCATTGTTGGTTCTGAAGTATTTGAGCTAAGTGGTGAGACTGAAGCTAGGAAGTCAGAGACCTTCTCTCATTGTCCTTGGCTTCTTAGCTTCATTCTTGACTTACTGGGTTTTTATTTTCTTTTAACATTGATTATTTTTATTGTTTCTAAGGGTATTGGGAGAGTAAGAAAGTTTCACACCCTACTCCATCATCTTCCCATAATCCTCCTGTATCAGTTCATATAAGTTTTACAATGTTTTTTTTCTGAAATCATCTTGCTTCTCATTCTTGATAGCCCAATAGAATTCAATTACAATTGTATACTACAATTTGTTTTTAGCCATTAAAGCTATCTATAATAATTCAAAAATGTTCAAAATCACTATTAATTAGATAAATGCACCCTAAAACAACTCTGATGTACCATATTGCCTATTATTACAGAAAAGGAAAGTAATGAAACTTGCAAGGGATGTGAGAAAATTGAGACACTAATGCACTGTTGGTGGAGTTATGAACTGATTCAGCCATTCTAGAGAGCAATTTGGACCTATGCCCAAAAGGCTATAAAACAGTATATACTTTTTTGATTCAGCAATATCTTTACTAGATTTGCATCTCAAAGAGATAAGAAAACAAAAAAGGAAAGTTCCTTTATCTAGAAAAATATTTAAATCAGCTCTTTTGGTAAGGACAAAAAATTGTAAAGTGAGGGGAATGGATAAGTTATAGTGTACGTTTGTAATGGAATATTATTGTGGTGTAAGAAATTATGAATAGTAGTAGCTCAGAAAAAACTCAGAAATACTTACACAAACTGAAGCAGAGTTAAATAGAACCAGGAGGACATTGTACAGGAACAACTGTAAATAACAGCAATTCTCAATAATACAATGATTCAAAACAATCCTAAAATACTAAAGATAGTAAATACTATTTGCATCCAGAGAAATAACTGATGGAGTCTAAATCCAGACCAAAGGAAACTTTTTTCACACTTTCTTAATTTTTATTTGAATTTACTTCTACAAAAGGATTAATATAAAAATATTTTACATGGTTGCACATATAAAATATATATCAGATTGATTACCATCTCAGCATTGGTAGGGGGAAGGGAGGAGGAAAAGATTTCAACACTCAATTCTTTTTAAATTGTTGGAAAATGTTATTTTATGTGTAATTGAGAGAAATTAAATAAAATTTAAAAAGAAAAAAAATTTATGTCCAAAGTTAGCAATGAGTTTTCATTGCTGAATCAAATGACTTTTTCTCAATCCTAATTTTTCTTGACCCCTTCGAATTTTAACAATGTCAATCACTGTCTTTTCCTTAATATTGTCTTCTCTCTGTGTTTTTGTGGTGCTAGTATCTTCTCTCAATTTTACTTTTCCTTCATCTCTCATATATATCCACTTCTCTCATCAGACACAGTTGCCACAAAATGTAGTCCTTCATAACCACACACTTAGATAACTGCTATAGCCTTTGATCTTCCTGTCACAGTGATCTCTATTTTCTAATCCAAACTCCATTCAGCTGTCAAAGTGATCTTAAAGTTCAAGTCTGATGATATCTTGCACACCTCTATTCAATAAAGTTCATTACCTGCCTGTCTCTTCCAGAATCAAATTTTAAATCTCCTGCCATTGAATGCCCTTCAGAAACCTTTGCCTTCAAAGGTCACCTGACCCAATCCTACCAGAGTCTTGAACATTGACTTTTTCACATTCCTTACACAAAACACTCGATATTCTGAATCCAAACCTTTTCACTAGCTGTCCCTCAGCCCTAAAAATATGCTACCTATTCTGTTCATCCCTAACTTCTCTGGCTTTATTTAAGCTCCAGCTAAAATCCTATCTTCTACAGGAAAACTTTCCCAATCCTTCTTAATTCTAGTGCCCTCTCTCAATTGTTCCTAATATGTCCTTACATATTACCTTTCCCATTAGACAGAACACATCAAGAACAAATTTTGTCTCTTATCTTTCTTTGTATCCTAACTCTTAGCACACTTAGCACAGAGTAGGTGCTTAATATTTTTTGACTACAAAGGAATTATTTTATAGACATTTGCCATTGCCTTTAGAGTATATATGATATATTAAGATAGCAACTTATTCCAAGGTTATTTCTTTCTGAACACTATCAATAAAGATGCAAAGAAGGAGATGGTGATGGTGATAATGATATTCATAGCTTACATTTAAATAGAGGTTTACGAATTATAAAACATTTCACATCTGTTTTCTTATTTTATCTTTACTAGAAACCTTAATATCTCTATTTTAAAGATAAAGACATTGATGCTCAGAGGCTAATAGATTTGCCTTTGATTGCTCTTTTCTAAAGAAAAATATCCTCAGGCTATATTAAAGAAAAAATGAAGTCATTCAATTTTAGCTATGCTTTAAAAAATTGCTTTGTTTTGCTATTATTTCAAATATGATTTTTGTATATTGCACAGTGTAGGTACCTATATTGTCACTATCCAGGAAATTTATTTCTATTTCCATTCTGATTTTCTAGTTGAATAAATGATGAAACTACAATAGACTAAAGAGGAAATGTCTTTTACCAGCAGTATTTTTCAGTGTGACACATTCACCATGAAATGATAAAATATATATATATATAAACAATTGTTAAACTCTTTAACCGTACCTCAGAAATAACATAACTTGAAAAACAAGAAGAGAAGTAAATAAAAACCCAGAGGGTTTTTTATTGTTATTATTTTCAGGAGCCCTGAATGTGAAAGAGATTTAAATGCACAGCTGGCTTGTTCCTGGCAGGCATTAATTCAACATGGAAGCAGAGGAAATTGTGTGCTTAAAGAAGCATGTCAAAATTGCTTTATGGGAAAAAAATACTAGACTAAGTGACATGGGTGAGTTTAGTAAGCTAATCACAGCCATGCTTCTTTAAACTCAGTGTGGAATTTAAATAAAATAAATGGTGTTTCAAGCATATTATTAGTGGTGTTATGTGGTCACTGTCATTTATCTTCTTCTAGGAATTCAATTTCTCCCTATTATTCCAAGGTTATGGACTGAAAGACCTTAGCAAACATCACATTATAGCCTTTGAAGCAAAGGGTCAGTGCATTAGTACAAAAGTGAATTAATCCAGTATGCTGGCTTAGCAAATGGTATTTAATGAGCTTTAAATGAATAGCCAGTGGTTCCTGTTCTGAGTTTCCATCTGAACAAGCAGAATCATCCCTTCCACCAAACATAAACTTCTTAAGGGAATATTTAATGGAAGATATTACTTAATTGTCAGATATAATTGCTAGTTTCCTATTATTAGTGTTAGGTTTTCTTTAACTGAGACTATCACAGATTTGTTTGCACATTGTTATTAGTAAAGACTCTGTGAAGTAGTATAATTAACACTTCCATGCTATCTCATACAGGGAAAGCAAAGAAAATCAGACGATACTTTGTTTCAGGTTGAATGTTATTTTTGTCTAGAGACACACTTAAATAAAGTATAATTTCACCAAAATTCCATATGAAGACGAAATCATAAAAGGAATTTCAAGAGATAACACATGGAAGTTCATTAAGAAAATTCTAAAATAAACATCCCTACTTCAGGCAACAATAAATCACATGTTAAGATATACATTAGATACAATAAGTATGACTATCGGGACAAGATGCATGTACCACAGGAATCTAGAGACATAGAATAATCTAAACATTTTAGGCAAAGATTTATAGCTTTCAAAGGTCGTATAAGTCTGGAGACAAAGTACATCCAGATATTAACTGTATTTTGATAATTCCTACCATTGATACTTTTACTTCTAACTATTGAGAGAAGCATTGAATCTCAGAGACAGAAAGTATATGAAAATCTAGTTATCACTTCAAACTGATTAAGTTTATTCTCTAGATACAGGGGTTATTACCTATGTTTTAGGAAATCTAATCTAAGTTTTAGGATGGTGGGAAGATGGCAGAATAAGTAGCAAAATTATCTCATTCTTAAAATTCTCCCGCAAATAATAAAAAATAATGCCACAGTCATTTTAAAAGTGTCAGAAATACTTAAAACTCAGGAGTCAGTTATCCTTCCCAAGACAACTTGGGAGGAATGCTCTGACCTCCAAGAACAAGCCCTTGAGACCCTATCTATGTAGGTAGAAGCCTCAGTTTCAGAGATTCCTATCCATAGCTCCTAGGAGAGGAGAACCAAGGGACAGATGCTGAGTGTGGTTGCTGAGAGGGAAGTATCCAATTACCTGTCGTCACTTAGGAGATGGGATTTCCTCATTGCATTTCCAGGGGCAGAGAGGTGAGTTAACCCTTGCAGCTGCCTGGGAACTCCAGGGAGTAAAGGTATTTGCCTGCAGTGGCAGCACTTGTCCTGGACAGAGCTCAGGGATATAAAGGTGTGGCTGAAGTCACTCATAAACAAGGAGATGAGCCTGTGGGAGCAGAGACCATACTTGGTCCCAGATTATAAAAACTGGAAGAATCTAGAATCTGACTAGAGAGCTCAGGAAATAATATAACAAAAATACCCAAGATGGTTTTTATATATATTTATATATATATATAT